>NC_091121.1:167363133-167448133 GCF_040183065.1 Periplaneta americana
ATGGATATGTTTTATATCCAACAAAAACCACTACAACGAGACGTTTAACAGAATGCAAGACCACACAGCAAGAGCGGATATGAAAACCGACATTCAAAGCTTTGAGAACGCGTGCTATCGTAAAAAATGTACAGCATAAAATAATGGTAAGGTATTTTGTTAAGAAGAATGGCATGGAGAAACTGAGTGACGGACACAGGTGCTGCAATATTTCATCCATAACCCTTCGGTGTAACAGTGGCATAAATGATGAAATTCGCAACGTGCTTAACTTCTGCAGTTTCATATAGGCACTGAATTAATTCTATGCAAGAACAGCACATGGTTACTAGAAAATACTTTAATTTTTCTCTTTTTCTATTAATGAATTCAGAAGACTCAAGAAGTGTTCAGATAAATTATTTAACAGTTCCGCCACTGAAATATGGCTACCATACTTACTTACTAGCTTTTAAGGAACCCGGAGGTTCATTGCCGCCCTCACATAAGCCCGCCATTGGTCCCTATCCTGAGCAAGATTAATCCAGTCCCTATCATCATATCCCACCTCCCTCAAATCCATTTTAATAGTTTCCTCCCATCTACGTCTCGGCCTCCCCAAAGGTCTTTTTCTCTCCGTCCTCCCAACTAATACTCTATATGCATTTCTGGATTCGCCCATACGTGCTACATGCCCTGCCCATCTCAAACGTCTGGATTTAATGTTCCTAATTATGTCAGGTGAAGAATACAATGCGTGCAGTTCTGTGTTGTGTAACTTTCTCCATTCTCCTGCAACTTTATCCCGCTTAGCCCCAAATATTTTTCCTAAGCACCTTATTCTCAAACATCCTTAACCTATGTTCCTCTCTCAAAGTGAGAGTCCAAGTTTCTCAACCATAAAGAACAACCGGTAATATAACTGTTTTATCAATTCTAACTTTCAGATTTTTTGACAGCAGACTTGATGATAAAAGCTTGTCAACCGAATAACAGGCATTTCCCATATTTATTTTGAGTTTAATTTCCTCCCGAGTATCATTTATATGTGTTACTGTTGCTCCCAGATATTTGAAATTTTCCAGCTCTTCAAAAGATAAATTTCCAGTTTTTATATTTCCATTTCGTATAATATTCTCGTCACGAGACATAATCATATACTTTGTCTTTTCGGGATTTACTTCCAAACCTATCTCTTTACTTGCTTCCAGTAAAATCCCGTGTTTTTCCTAATTTTTTGTGGATTTTCTCCTAACATATTCATGTCTTCCGCATAGACAAGCAGCTGATGTAAACCGTTCAATTCCAAACCTTGTCTGTTATGCTGGACTTTTCTAATGGCATACTCTAGAGCAAAGTTAAAAAGTAAAGGTGATAGTGCATCTTCTTGCTTTAGCCCACAGTGAATTGGAAACGCATCTGACAGAAATTGACCTATGCAGGCTCTGCTCTACGTTTCACTGAGACATATTTATGGCTACCATAAACTACCAAATATTTTTTATGTAAAAAATTGTATACTAAATGTCCATTCGCAAGAAAGTGTAAGACTTGGAAATGTGTAAGATCGAAGTCTGCGTCAACTTCAACTGTCAATGAACGAATTAATGAGGAAATGGGAGAAGAATCATTTGAAAAGTACGACAAAACGCATCCTTGCGAGGAACATCGGACTGTGGAGAAGTGTCTGTATGAGCTCAAAGCCTATTGGTCACTTGTCTCATTCCTATTTTCGCAGTTACAGTTAAAGAGATATTTAAATTATGGACTGGACAAGGGAAACGGTATAAGTGCTAAAATGACAAAGTGTGGGAAAACACAAAAAACTGTACACTTCCAATTATTATTTAATTTTTTCAACATAAAGTGTCTCAAAATCCAATTAAGTTCCATGCAAACATATTTAGCTGTGAAACAACCCATCACTGGCAATATTATGTAGTGTAACTGGCTCCCACATTATCAAAGTCTGACAACAATATAAGTGCCCTGAATAATTTCCTTCAAACGGTACAAACAGTTGAGTGATTTGTGAATATTAAAAGACAGAACACTAACAATTTGATTTGTAAGCATGAGAAACTGTTTTTTCTTACTGGCACAGGTTCTTATAAAAACCATGGTACTTCGTGTCCATGAAATCTAGCATTGCCAGAAGGTCTGACCTTACAGAGTTCTTAGGAATTAGCATAGTAAACGTCATACCAATCATAGGCTACATAAATGCTCTCGAGGGTCAACAATTCTGCCAACTAGTGTCAAGAAACTGTGACAGGACGTCTAATAAATATAGTATAGACTACACTTCCAACAGTACTGTAATTTGGGTTGTATAACTTGCAGGAATATTGAAGTACTGTTATAGAGTGGTAAAGCAAAAATACTACTTTATATGTTGATGTGAAATTTGTACGTGCATAAGTGCAAAAGGGTGCGCGGTTGCGCCAAGATTAAGGCTTTACGCTGCAAGCCGAAAGGTCGCGAGTTCAATTTCCGATCTCGTAATGGTTATTCTCCATTGAGCTCGTCCAAGCTGCACTCCGGTTTCCTCAGCGACTAACAGAAATGAGTATCTGGGCTATTTTCTGGGGCGTAAAGACGACAGATAGGTAGAATTGACATCCTTATTACATTAATGCCGATTCTCTATACAGGCAAGAGCCTTAACTTTTCGCTAACCTTGGGGTTTCATGATCTATAATGGGAATAATTTTACCTTTGACTGGAAGGTATAAAAGCACAGGTTCTTCGAAGCAATATTTAAAATTAAGTTCATTCTTGTGTTACTTTTATGACATATTCTCACATACAGAGTTCATTGAGATTTCCTTAATTTACTTCCCACGGACTGTGCTCGACAACCGATGAACAATAAATCTTTACGAGTTCAAAATTAATAAAATTCAGATGTTAGTGGAAAACGAATTCAAAACAACGTAAAATAATTATTTAATCCAAATAGATACTTTTATTCACATTTCAATAAAAATATTTAGGATATAAGTTGAATTAGGGCCTACTCAACATATTTAAGTGATTGTTAAAAATGATTTAGTGAAACAAACGAATAAATTAAAAGTAAACGACGAAAACAATCATATAGGCCTAGACAAGTGGTTCCCAAATTGAGGGTCGCTGTAACATATACTTATTGTATGTTCAGAAACATAAACATCATTTAGCATAAACAACAAAATGGCTTTTAAAGAACCCGAAGGTTCATTGCCGCCCTCACATAAGCCCGCCAGCGGTCCCTATCCTGTGCAAGATTAATCCAGTCTCTATCATCATACCACACCTCCCTCAAATCCATTTTAATATTATCCTCCCATCTACGTCTCGGCCTCCCTAAAGGTCTTTTTCCCTCCGGTCTCCCAACTAACACTCTATATGCATTTCTGGATTCGCCCATATGTGCTACATGGCCTGCCCATCTCAAACGTCTGGATTTAATGTTCCTAATTATGTCAGGTGAAGAATACAATGCGTGCAGTTCTGTGTTGTGTAACTTTCTCCATTCTCCTGTAACTTCATCCCGCTTAGCCCCAAATATTTTCCTAAGCACCTTATTCTCAAACACCCTTAACCTATGTTCCTCTCTCAGAGTGAGAGTCCAAGTTTCACAACCATACAGAACAACCGGTAATATAACTGTTTTATAAATTCTAACTTTCAGATTTTTGGACAGCAGACTGGATGATAAGAGCTTCTCAACCGAATAATAACACGCATTTCCCATATTTATTCTGCGTTTAATTTCCTCCCGAGTGTCATTTATATTTGTTACTGTTGCTCCAAGATATTTGAATTTTTCCACCTCTTCGAAGGATAAATCTCCAATTTTTATATTTCCATTTCGTACAATATTCTGGTCACGAGACATAATCATATACTTTGTCTTTTCGGGATTTACTTCCAAACCGATCGCTTTACTTGCTTCAAGTAAAATTTCCGTGTTTTCCCTAATCGTTTGTATTTTCTCCTAACATATTCACGTCATCCACATAGACAAGAAGCTGATGTAACCCGTTCAATTCCAAACCCTGCCTGTTATCCTGAACTTTCCTAATGGCATATTCTAGAGCGAAGTTAAAAAGTAAAGGTGATATTGCATCTCCCTGCTTTAGCCCGCAGTGAATTGGAAAAGCATCAGATAGAAACTGACCTATACGGACTCTGCTGTATGTTTCACTGAGACACATTTTAATTAATCGAACTAGTTTCTTGGGAATACCAAATTCAATAAGAATATCATATAATACTTCCCCTCTTAACCGAGTCATAAGCCTTTTTGAAATCTATGAATAACTGATGTACTGTACCCTTATACTCCCATTTTTTCTCCATTATCTGTCGAATACAAAAAATCTGATCAATAGTCGATCTATTACGCCGAAAATCGCACTGATGATCCCCAATAATTTCATCTACGTACGGAGTTAATCTTCTCAAAAGAATATTGACAAAATTGTGTACGACGTCAACAAAAGTGATATTCCTCGAAAGTTACCACAGTTGGTTTTGTCCCCCTTTTTAAAAATAGGTACAATTATGGACTCCTTCCATTGTTCTGGTACAATTTCCTATTCCCAAATAGCAAGTACAAGTTTATAAATTTCGCTATATAATGCACTTCCACCCTCTTGTATTAATTCTGCTGGAATTTGATCGATACCTGGAGACTTGTACTTTTTCAGATTTTCTATTGCAATTTCGACTTCTGAAAGCGTGGGTTCAGGTATAAATGGCTCAGCAGTTTGTATTTCAATTTCGTCCCGATCATTTCTATTTGGCCTATGTACATTTAGTAGTTGCGCAAAATAGTTTTTCCATCTATTTAGGATTGATGGAGAGTCTGCATGCAAGTCACCATTCTCATCCTTGATCACGTTTACCCTTGGCTGATATCCGTTCTTAAATTCCTTTATACCCTTATATAAATCTCGAATGTTTTTCTTCTTACTATTTGTTTCTACCTCATTCAGTTTTTCCTTCAAGTAACCTCTCTTTTTATTCCTAAGTGTACGACTTGCTTCCCGTCTTTCATTGAAATAATTATCTCTCTTCTCCTCAACTGGATCCTGTAAGAATTTCAATTTTGCCTGTTTCCTTCTTTCTACTACCATGCAACAATCTTCATCAAACCACGGTTTCTTTTTCTTAGTTTCATAATAACCTATGCTCTGCTCAGCTGCAATTTTGATACTATCTCTGATATTTTCCCACACGCTGTTAACATCTAATTCTTTCTCAACTTCGTCGGAACTTTCTAAAGTGGCAAACCTATTCGAAATTTCGACCTGATAATTTTGCTTAGCTTCCTCGTCCTTTAATTTCAAAATATTGAATTTAGTAATATTAACTTGTTGCTCTACTCGCTTGGCTACTGATAATCTTTCTCTTAATTCTCCAATCACCAAATAATGGTCAGAATTACAGTCTGCACCCCTGAAAGTTCGAATATCCACTATACTAGTATGTCTCCGTTTATCTATCTATTTGGTTGTGTGTCAATCCATCTGGAGAAGTGCAAGTATATTTATGTATATCCTTATGGGTGAATGTTGTACTTTTGACAATTAAATTTTTCGATGTGGCAAAGTTGACTAATCTAACTCCATTGTAACTACTAATTGCGTGTAGGCTCTCTTTTCCAATAGTTGGTCTAAAAATATCCTCCCGTCCTACTCTAGCATTGAAATCCCCCAATAAAATTTTCATGTGATATCTAGGGAACTGATCAAAAGTATGTTCCAATTCCTCATAGAAGCTATTCTTTATATGGTCGTCTTTCTCTTCTGTAGGGGCGTGAGCATTTATAACTATGATGTCGCACCATCTACCCTTAAGTACTAAATATGATAACCTGTCACTGATAAATTCGACCCTTTTTACTGCTGATTTTATTCTTTTATGAACAAAGAATCCTGTTCCTAATTGGTGATTATTGTTTCCTTCCCCATAATACAACAAGTAATCTCCTATTTGTGATATGCCATTCCCATCTAACCTAACCTCTTGTACTCGAACGAAGTCTATTCTATATCTAGCTAGTTCTTTTGCTACTAATGTTACCCCTCCTGTTCTATAAAGACTAGTTACGTTCCAACTGCCAAATCTCAAAACCTTATTCCTTTGCTGTGGTCGTGCCAGAGAATCAGTCCTATTCCGAGGCTTATTATAGGGATACGTAAAAATGAAAAAAAATCATAGTTATATATATTTAAGTAAGAAATAATTTTATTAATGTGGCAAATGTGTCTATTTCTCAGAAAATAGGTCTCAAATCTGGACTTTGTATTGGATACATAATGAAACTCAATTAAATTTCTCGTCTTTCTTTTGATGGCAATCATTTAAGAGAAGTTTATTTTGCGTAAATATGAGATTGCAAATATTATAAAGAATTTAAGAGCTTCTTTTCAACCTTTTTAGTTATTCATGCATTCTTTTGAACCAAAACTGATCTACACTTTGCGAAAAAGCCTAGTTTCAACATTCTATCAGTAAGTACGTACCCATTTAAATAAATTTTTCCTTCAAATATCACATTTCACTTGTTCTAATACGTATATACTTAGAATTTCTCCCAGTTGAGCGTAACTGTCTAAAAATGGATTTAGTATCCATCTGTGACTGTCGTATTTTTTAGTGTCTTACGAAAAATACTCATTAAGATACTCTTTAAAATTGTAAAAGCTTAATTGGATGTCAGCAAAAATAAACTCAGTATTTGATGACAATGTATCAACTGCCAGGTTATTTAGCATTGATGGAATTGGTGATAGTGAGATGATATTTGTGACATGAAGACGAGAATTCGTCATAGATAACCTGACATTCGCTTTACGATTTGGAAAACCCCACCCAGGTAATTAGTTCCAGCGGGAATCGAACCCGCGTCACAACTCCGGATCGACAGGCAAGCGCTTTATTCGACTGAGCTATGTACGTCGTGGTTTGTTACTGCTTCACTGTTATAGTGGAATTTTATAAAAGAAAAGTAGTGTTACTCTGTGGAAGTTCCAGATATCGTTTAAGGTGGAGATGGCGACCAGGTTTCTGATGTTTTTCGCTTTTAGTTAAAAGTTTTGTTCTTTGCTAGAAAGGAAATAATTTTTTTTCCAGTATATCCCGTAATTCACTTAGACCTTTGTAGACTAAAAGCCTCTTCGACTATTTGTTGTTGAAGAGAGGCATGTAGCCAATGTCTCCCAAGTGAATATGTCCCTACAGTAATATATCTGATAAACAGTATCGCTACTGCTTGAAATGTAGTATTAATTGGCTAAATAATTTCATTTTTTGGAGTTTCAATATGCTTTTAATACCATACAGGTTAAATACATCTCTATATTTTCCTCTAGAGAGTTGTGGTAACAAAACATATTTTAAATGTGGAGTTCAATTTCACGTTTAAGATCGTACATATTTAAAATTTAGAATTATTTATTTGTTTTAAATTAAATATTTCTGCTTATTTAAGGGTTAAGATGATATTAGAGAACTTTTGTCATAACGTGTTTCTTGTTTCCATAAACTATGTCACGGGACCGAAAACGGTAAGTAGCATATAATATCAGGATTTGCCATAATAGTACATTATGTAACGAGCCTATAATGATAGTAATTAAGAAGCGAGTATGGATGTTTATGAAACGAGCGGAAGCGAGTTTCATAATTTTCATACGAGCTTCTTAATTACCATTATAGGCGTGTTGCATACGACTTTTTATGCTCGACCATATTTCTAACATGAAATTATTCAGATGTATACATTTTATTTGTATCTGACAAGATCGGAAGTGACCTTGTTCTTGGTCGTGAATTGTGAGATGTGCGCAGACGCGAAATTTTTATTTTTTCCGAGGAACAATAATGT
This sequence comes from Periplaneta americana, assembly GCF_040183065.1. Taxonomy (NCBI): domain Eukaryota; kingdom Metazoa; phylum Arthropoda; class Insecta; order Blattodea; family Blattidae; genus Periplaneta; species Periplaneta americana. The sequence continues at coordinate 167,370,995 of NC_091121.1, forward strand.
TATTGACCTTAATGTAATCCCGTTAAACTTGATATAACCTTGATTATTGAATTCGACATTGAAAAACGAGATGACAAATTGAATTTATTTGAATATTATTTACAATTAACGCTAATTATTATAGTAACAGAAAATAACCTTCTGCGACAGTATTGGATTTCCAGCCTCTGTGACTCTTCGCTAATTCTCTTTCGATTGCATATCCGAGAATAATCGATACTTGCGGTTTTATAACGGTACAAAGCTGACTTGTCATTGGCTGAACACCTGTAAGCTGAGTTGTCATTGGCTGAACACCTGTACTTTAATGAGTAGGTGTACTTTAATGACAGGCATTAAAGGACTGCTACCAGGTGTATAATTACTACATTTCGGCATGGTCGAGCATAAAATAGGTTTTGCACTGTCATCTGTCAATAAATACGACAAAGAAAACATTTCGCATTATTTATTCAATTTACGTCGCAGTTTATCGCGATTAAAACTACACTAATATACTTAACATGCTTTCAAACATCAAATTACTTCATTTGGCAGCATTTGGGCACAATTCGCATTTTTCGTGGTTGCGAAAATCTATCATCTGTAATCATAATTCATGTCTATTCATGTCATAATTATATTACACTTAATATAGCCTGCATAATATACGCTAAGGCCATTGTTAAATTGTTGTGAAAATGTTTTCTTTTTCGTTTTGTGTGTTACATTAATTTTGTCCGTAATGAAGGAAATATTTTTATTTTATATTTTATATGCATACATAGTTTCGTAAATATGCAGTATCAAATTTTCGCCACAGTTTGATAAGATGATCGATATGTTCTTGTTGAAACATAGCCTTTCCTGCTCCATTATGTTCACGATAAACCAATGGGATTGTCGTGTCACCAGCGAATAAGGATTATATAGAATGGACACTGAGCGGTTTTGTTTCTCTGTGCGCCGGCGTTTAGTTCCACTTTCAAGCGCTAGAGGTAAGTGTAATCGAGCACATGCTAAGATAATAATTGAGTATAGAGTTGAGACACAGGATCCAAACATCGCCTATCTTATTGCATAATCCATATGTTTCCTTTTCCTTGTTTATGTTTTATCAATTAATTTGTTAGTCGTGAACATTGTAATTGGGCTTTGCCTGTTATGTTCATCAACAAATGAATAAATGAAAATGAAACGCTTTGCTTCAAATAAATTCAAGTTAACAGCTTTTCTTTATTTCACAGTGAAAAACTAGTTGTAATAATATATTTTTATGTTTTATATAATAAATTATATAATAAAATAATATAATACATTATAAAATTATGTATCAAATTTGTTTAATATTTGTGTACAATATAATATAGGTATATGGTTTTACTTCTCATAAGAGTTTTGTTTTTCCAATTTCAGCGCTATCAAATCATTACATATATAAATTGTTCATGGGATCAACGTCTCAACTCTCATTATAAAGGAACTCTAGAGTCTAGACATTACAGATAATGACTGATTTATTATTTAATCAGTCCAATTTATTTTATTTGAGTACATAATGTACCTAGATGTATTAATTACATGTGTTATATTTCCGCTGTGTCAACTGCTAGCTGGTGTGATGTCAGTGCCAACTCCAGGGAGAAAGCAAAATCTCACGCTCAAACTGGTTTGAAGGTCATTGAAATCTATCCTGCTACATCAAAGGTACCGACGCGAAGTGTCCATACTGTATAATTATCTATACGCTGGTGTCACCGTATCAGATTTCTGGTAACGATAATGTGAATCACCCTGTACTACAGTATATTGCCTTTCATGTCCATCCTCAAATTTTCTAGTTTGTGTCCTTCTGCAGGGATATCTGCAGTCTCAATTCAGACTTTGAACCGCAGAGACAACTGTTTGCAAAGCAACTAACTTACTGTGGCAAGTAACAGCTGGTCGCTAATTTGTCTACAACCCTCTCAATCAGAAATACAGCATTTTACATACTTAAATTCCGACCTTATTTTATTTCCGGAGGAAGCTATTCCAAGGAACTTTATCGCTCTTTAAAACGCATCGTCTAGATAGAATGCGGTTCAACTCTTGAACTTTAGATCTTCTGACAAGCATAGGAGCCACTAAACTATGAGGACCAAAAATAATTACACACAAATAAAATGTATAATATAGGGTCTCTACTTCTATTTATTTTCGAAAATAAGATCTCTAGTAACAACAAAATGAGATTTCATAAGAACTAAAACAGATAAAATGAAATGCTACATTTTCATTGAAGTCACAGAAAAAGTCACAAATAAACCAGTAAGTGACAATATAAATGTATAAGTAAACATATTGTGGCGCCATGTTGAAAGACCTGACGCGCGTCCGGCAGAATGGAGGGCGCGCGGGAGGGCAGGCGCGGAGAGAGGAGAGGGGATACGACGAGACGTTGGGCCGCGGCAGAGAGGGGGGAGAAAAGTAACTGCAACAGAGCAGCGAAAGCTGGAGAAGTCTCCAGAAGCGCCATCCTCTGATATTTGTAGGAAGTTCGGGAAACAGTACATTCTGGAAAGTGTGATTTAGTAATAAATAGAAGGGGCAAGAGAGCCGGAGCCAGTTTAGTTTGGACAACGAGTTCAGTTTGTGAATCAGCAGCGCCCAGGCGGAAGCAACGCGTCCAGGAGTCTTGGGTTCGTCGAACCGCGAGCTGAGTAACTGTGGCAGCGCCCAGGCAGAAGCAACGCGTCCGGGAGTCTTGGGTTCGATCGCGAGTGAACTTGAGTAACTGTGGCAGCGTCCAGTCGGAAAGTCTTGAGTTCGAAGTTCAGTGGACTGTTTCTGGAAGTCTTGGGTTCGATATACTTTGAACTTCAGTGAATGAGCTACAAGAACTAGCCAAGGCAAACAAACTGTGAACTGAGAACTGACAGTTTTGTTTTGTAAATAGTACTTTGTGAACATTAGTTGAGATTAGGAGTACATTGTTGTTCTCAATAATCCACGGGAATTGTCACTGTCGTCTGTGGAGTGCAATAACGAATACCGTGTTACTGTGTGGAGAGAAATACCCATTGTTGACGGGAGTGTTTAAACCCAGAAATAAAAAGTCATTATTGTTGTGAATAAAAGCAATATTATTGTTGAATTAAAAGTTACAATATTAAGAAACTAATTTCATATTAAATTGGAATCTTCATAACATGAATGCAAAATCATATCCAAAAAAATCTTTACACAAGAAGAAGAAAAAGGTGATGAAAAATGTCTAAGAAGTATCGGACATAAGGTTAATCTCTAAGAAGGAAGGGAACATATGTATATTTATATAAAGGCTGATCAATAAAGATGGTGCAATATTCAGAACAATCACTCCGTTATATGGACAGTATCCACCGTTTTTAAGTAACGGTTAGCATATCTGGCCGTAAAACGAACAGGCCCGGGTTTAAATCCTGTTTGGGACAAGTTATATTGTCGAGGTTTTTGTCCCCCCCCCCTGAACATTTTAAGAACATATTATTTATCCTTCGAAGAGGTGGAAAAATTCAAAATATCTTAGAGCAACAGTAACAAATATAAATGACACTCGGGAGGAAATTAAACGCAGAATAAATATGGGAAATACGTGTTATTATTCGGTTGAGAAGCTCTTATCATCCAGTCTGCTGTCCAAAAATCTGAAAGTTATAATTTATAAAACAATTATATTACCGGTTCTTCTATATGGTTGTGAAACTTGGACTCTCACTCTGAGAGAGGAACATAGGTTAAGGGTGTTTGAGAATAAGGTGCTTAGGAAAATATTTGGGGCTAAGCAGGATGAAGTTACAGGAGAATGGAGAAAGTTACACAACACAGAACTGCACGCATTGTATTCTTCACCTGACATAATTAGGAACATTAAATCCAGACGTTTGAGATGGGTAGGGCATGTAGCACATATGGGCGAATCCAGAAATGCATATAGAGTGTTAGTTGGGAGACCGGAGGGAAAAAGACCTTTAGGGAGGCCGAGACGTAGATGGGAGGATAATATTAAAATGGATTTGAGGGAGGTGGGATATGATGATAGAGACTGGATTAATCTTGCACAGAATAGGGACCGCTGGTGGGCTTATGTGAGGGCGGCAATGAACCTTCGGGTTCCTTAAAAGCCATTTGTAAGTAAGTAAGTATTATGTTGGATAACTCTCGGCGCAGAACTCTGGCCTCATTTCGCTGGCATTATCACTTTCATCTCACTCAGGCGCTAGATAACAATCTCAGTTGATATAGCGTCGTAAAACGAGCTAATAAAAAGCGTTGTTAGTGTCATATATAATATATGTGGAATGTATGTTTATTAACTAACTATAGGGGAACAACTTAGTAAACTCCGTTGGTCTGCGCATGCATCAATCTTAAAGAGTAATACAATATACCATTCACCTCCTCCTTCCTAATTGTCAGCCTATAACGGAAGAAGGACGTTACTTAAGTAGACTTTCAATGAAGCAGAATATTTTCGGATTTTATGTACTTGTTAATAACTCAAAAAGTAGTAGTCAGATTCTAATAAGGAAAAAAGCATGTTGAAGAGTATTGTTTGCAGATTTTTAAGACGTTTGAGTCACCGCAATATAACAAATGTAAGACTAAATAATTGTAAATAATTGATTAATGGCGATCTTACTCGTGTTAATTGTGTAAGCATGTGCGGCTTACAGCTGTTTCGGTGTTTCTTCACACCATCCTCAGAGCCTACTAGATCTCGGCGTCATCTCGAACTTCGCTACCTGTTGTGTGGGTGCGTTCGATTGTTGAAAAGTGTTGAAATGTGGTGTCAAATAGTGTGTGTGTTCTGAAATTGATCTGTGTGTTGAGAATTTGATTGGGGTGTGTTTTAGTGTGTCTGTATATTTCATATTGTTCTAGTGTGTTGAGTTTTTGGTTTTTGGGTTGTATGTGTAGGATTTCCATGTCTGTATTTATGTTATTGTATTTGTGGTTAGCATTAGTTATGTGTTCGTCATATGTAGATGTATTGTGTCCTCTGGTTATTGCTTTAATGTGTTCTTTGTATCGAGTTTGGAATGATCTGCCTGTCTCTCCATTGTAGAAATTGTCGCAACTATTGCATGTGAGTTTGTATATGACTGTGTGGTTGTATTTATTTGTTTGTGTTGTTTGTCTGTGGAGATGTCTTTGTAGTGTGTTTTATGTTCTGTATGCTATGTTGTATTTCTGTTTTCTGAATGAGGATGCGATCTTGTGTGTGTTTTTTTTTGTATGTTAGGGTGATGTATTTCTTATGTTCTTGTGTTTGTGTTGTGTTTTGTGTGTTTTTGTGTTTGTTGAGTTTTTGTTTTGTCGCCATTTAATCAATTATTTATATTTAAGTGTTAAAAGTAGTGTACGAAAAATTCAACATGGATTATCAAAATGTAAGACGTCTTCTTTGATGTTTGTTTTATACTACTGTAGTGTGGGAAAATATGTTTTTGAAGTGGAAAACTCGATCAGCGACAATTTTTTTTTCTTGAAGAGATAAGTGGGTAGTTGCAGGGTATGAACTCGTTTAAATAGATTCAACTGTATGGTTAAAAAAAATCCCAATGTTAATAGAATGAGTCAACAAGATCTTAACTTATCACTTGTTAAGTTTATGTCTGACTGCTCGCTGTCCTTCAAGTAGCGCTTACATAAACATTATTTATCTAAAAAAAATCAACCATGCTTTAAAAATAAGCATTTATTGTTTTGATTGGTTTCATTTACTAAAAGGGACAGGCTAAAATGTTTAGTCAGTTGTCTCCAGTCTTTTCAATTAGATTTTTGCAACAGAAATTGGGTCCCCATTTGAGGTAAAGGAAAAGACAAGAGGAAGAAATGTGTTGAGCACATGAAAAATAATAACAAAGAACAATATTTTTCTAGTGCTAATGTAATAGACAGTGAAACTGACAGAATAATTTCGTTAGTAGAATGTTTAAGGGGAATTGGACGTTATCGCATGCAAAGTAATGGTAAGAATAGCCTATCTTCAAGCAGTCATAAATGTAATACTATATATCACAGCTCTTTCATTTTTTTAGTGATATATGTATATACATTAAGCTTTAAAATGAAAGAAGAATGGTTAATCTAGTGTAAATCTTACCCTTAAATTAATTTTTGAATTTAAACATATTTTTTATATAAATTCACTACATACCTGTGATTAGGTACACTCTATTCACTTATCATAGCACACATTGAATTAAAATTTTGGCCACTTACTGCTAACAGATACTAAAACATATCCCACTAAAATTATTAAAATATCTGTAATATTAGGCCTGTGGGCATAGGGCTTATACTAATCTTCGTCAATTTTTTTAAATTTATTGACGGTGATGATTGCTATAAGCCCTATACTTATAATATTACAGATACATGAATAATTTTAGTAGGGTATGTTTTAGTATTTATTAGCAATAAGTGGTCAAATTTTCAATTCAATGTGTGGTATAATAAGTGAATAGAGTGTACCTAATCACAGACATGTAGTGAATTTATAAAAAAAATTGTGCTTAATTTTAAAAATTATTTTAAGGATAAAGATTTACTCTAGAGTAAGCATTCTTTTTCACTTTACAGCTTAATATGTATACACACACAGCTAACAAAAATGAAAGACCTCTGATAAATAGTATTATATTTATGACTGTTTGAAGATAGGCTATTTTTGCCATTATTTTGCATGCGATAATGACAAACTCCCCTTAACTGATAGCAGTGATGCATCAGATGACTTGTCAATCAGTAGCGACAATGGTTCAGATTAATGGAGGGAAACTCCGACTCCGCCTCCAGCACAGCGGTAAGGTTTAGTAACCTCCTACAACGGAGTTTTGCCAATTGTTAACCTATTCAGTTTACATATTTCACTCAAATTTATTTTAATCGGCTTTTTAACGATGATATGTCAAATACTAGAGTTTTGGCGTCGATGAAATTGATGATAGCGAGGTGACAGTCATGTAGTTACGTTGTTAGTTCATGGTCGGAAAATATTGCATCTTCTTTTATTAAATTCATTATCTTCTTCTAAGTCACTAGATTGCTAAATATCACTACAATTGCTTTAGTTCTTAGTTTAATTCTTATAATGATGCTCAGTTACTGATTAAATAAATTTAATAAATACATATTTATTTATTTTCACTTCCCTTATGGATAATTGTTGCGCTTTCAAAATTTACACAACTAGGGATAACTGTAGAGCAGTGATGTCAATTGATGCCCATAGGAGCAAGCGCGCGCTTTAGAGCCCAGGAGAGCCTGAGCGCTTTAGAGCGGAAACGAAAGAGACAGACGAAGGAGGTAGTATATGCCGCTTGGTCGAGCTATATACAGGGATGGCCGGCACTGATTCAATGGATAAAGGGAAGATAACTTATTAAAACTGTATCCATGTTAATTTTTAGATTTGTCTGAGAATTATAAGTGCATTGTAAGAATGTAAGTTTTAATTTTAATGTTCATTTTTCATAAGTTTGCTTTTTTATTCAAAAGGAATATTTTCTAAACTTTTTTACAGAAAAGTGAAATTTTCAGATATGTTTGTTTAGTAGCCTTACAGGTACTAAAACAATGTTTTCGTAAATCTAATATATTATCATAAATACGTATTACTGAGATAGTGTATTAAAATGTTTGAAAATATTCGCATGGAAAATGTTTGTAAGGAAATGAATTAACAAAGCAAATACTGTTACATCATAAACAAAAGATATGTGCATATATGTTGCTAAAACGTCAGCTCTATAGCTTCAGCAGATTTCGAGATAATTTAATATTCTAATAACAGAAAGTTGCGCACCAATATCATCTAAAAGAATAAAGCGATAAGAGTTTTATTATGTAATATTAGTTAACGTTAAAACATACACCTAGGCAACTTTGCTTTGTACTATAATATTATTTTGATTACTTTTGTAACGCTAAAGATACCATCAATATCAATTTCAACTTATCACGTCATATTCAGTGTCTTTCTTTGAGATAACACTTTCTTTATGAATGATGTGTTTAATTCACTTAGTACAGTATACAGTAGTTGCAGTTATTATGGAATTTGTTTGAATATTCCTTCTTTACTCTTTATTATGTTATTAACGTTTAAAACACAACTGCAATATTAGGCTAAGAAATAGGTGTTAGTACTTTTGTTTTACAGACAATATAGAAAATAACAAAGAGAAAAAAGCCATATAAAATAACGACATAAAATCTCACGTTCCTTTTGAAGTTTGTGCACCACTGTTTTCTTAATCCAACAGGCTGCTTATTCCTCCTAGCGTACCTAGCGCTTAATGCCCGAGCACGACGTCAAGGTCAGAAAAATGCGCTTTCTTTGACATCACTGCTGTAGAGAATATGCTACCGTTAAAAGTAAAATTTACATTCTGTAAAATTACTCCTTCATTATGAAACAAAACACTTGTAGAAATACGCAACATTTCGTTTGTAAAGGTTTGATTTTCTTTGTAAAATTAAACTTTACAAACGCAGATTGTGAAATAGAAGTGTACAATTTATGAAGATTGTAAAATAACGAAACAGGTCCTAGGTCTGACGTCTCCAAAACCGTACTCGCGAGTAAGCCCCTAAACGGAACCGAAGCCAGTACGTAATGAGCGCGCTCCGCCTCACCCATCCCCACCTGTACTGTACTCAATGTTTATGCGTAAACGAAGACCAGTGGCGGACTGCCATTATCACTGTATTGGTCGGCGTGTTCCACCGTTTCATAATGTCTTCTAATCATGGACGTAGTACATTCAAGGATGATGAGGAAGAGAAATTTTTTGTGTTAGTGGAGAGAATGTGAAATGCTTAATTTGTTCGAAAATTCTTAATGGTGTGTTAAAATTCAACATGCGATGACAATACTAGACTCTTCACAAAGAATATCATATAATTACAGGTATGTTGGACATGTGAAAATAATTTATTTTGGGGCTACCTGTATAACTGTTGGTTGTACATAATAATCAGTATATTACGTTACGTTTACACTCAGTTCCGCATTACATACTTATAGTATTTTGTTTAATTTTAGGTGAAATGCGTAGGCCTACAAATATTTTTATGAATATAAAACAAGAAAATACGAACACAAATCACACACGTGCCCTCAGTCCTAAACAAAAAAGCTTCTTGCTAGCTATGTTCTAGCTTGGAATATTGGAAAATCAATGAAGCCCTTTACAGAAGCATCATTTGTAAAAATCGTGGATACAGAACGTTACTAAAATACTGTGTCCAGAACAAAGTCAAAATTTAAGAAAATTAAATTATTTCCAATTACAGTTCAGAGAAGGAATTTCGAGGTTGTAAACGTAATTGAATCCGAAGTCGAAACCACAATTAACCAGTTTGTAGCTTACTCACTTGCATTGGACGAAAGCACAGATAGAAATGACAAAGCTCTCCTAGCCATTTTCATCCGAGGAGTTAATGAACATTTTACTGTGTATGACTGTCTTCTAGATGTAATTAAAAAATATAACTGGAGAAGATCTTTTCCAGGCACTGAAAGGCACCATAAAATAGAAGAGGTTGAATTTCCAATGACTTGTGTCAATAGCAACAGACGGGGCTCCAGCTTCATAGTATGTCAAAATAATATACAAATGTATGATATTTCTTATTCTTTTGATATTATTATTTGTAAACATAAGCAGACCGTTGCCACGATCCCTCACTTATCGCTTCCATCTGTTGAGGTACGAGTCTTTTCCCCTTCTCTAGCCTTACAGCACACTGTGTTCGGCGGGCAGCATCGAGAGCACGAATGACGATACGCTTTTTGGAGACCTCTGTCCCAGGTAATAGACCTAAAGGGAAACGAACCCCGGTCGAACACGGCTCCGGACCAGCAAACAACTATGTCTAGTGCTTGAACTACCAAGCTTATTAATATTTATTAGCCTGTTGGATAATATAATAAGCAACGTTATTGCACTAGGTAACAAAATACTTACACAGTCATGAAAAAATAATACACCGTACACTACCAAGACTTGTGACACTATTAAATGGAAAACTATATTTCAGGGAGAGCTAAACTACAGCACAGATTTCTGCGGGGTCTAGTGCGCGCGAAATAAAGATTAATGAAGCCAAATGTATTCATCTTAATTTTACAACAATTCTTGCTGCCAAGAAAATAAAAGCTATAAATATCAACTACCATGCATATAAACAAAACTTTTGCATCAAATATCAGTTTCCAGACTTCTAAACTTTTACTTGCATAACCATAATTTATACTAGCAGGGACGCTATGAGAAGTGAAAGCTTTCATAATTAGTGACTATTTTATGAACCATAACTGAATGATATAAAAATACAACCACTTCTTTCTGGCGCTGTTAATAACTTACAACTAGCTACCGTTGATTTTACTTTTGTTCGTCATTCTTTTTGTAGTATAATGTATTACCTTAGTACATAGCGATCCATATAAAATTGTACAGGGACATCATTTTATTTTTACTAACATTTCTAATATTAACCTTGCCATACTTTTGGATCAAGGATTGAGGACCGAAAACACCGTTTGCTACCACCTTCCACGACTGAAGTTCGATGATACTGACGTAAAATACAAACAAATCGCTTTACTAGGTACAGGAGGGAAGAAAAGAAGTTCATCCATTTACGTAAACTATAAAATATTACGCTTCTGAGTTTGATAATTTTCATCAGGTTTTTGTTTAATCAAAATACAGTACAGTATTAACAATGAATGTTTTTACTCACGAACTAAGCTGTCCATGCAAACGTATTCATTATGCAGTGTATATTATACTGTCTACAGCACATTAGCGTACACTATAGAGAATGAAGTTAAATTGAAAAATTATCATAATATGGACATTTAAACACATTTTTTAAAATGGTGGCCGTTCATTTCGATACAGGCTTCAGTTCTAATGTGCATATTATCGCACTATAGACTATTGTACGTAATTCCAATTACCAGGTTCGTACTTCGTATCAGTAACTCATGTTGAAATAATTCTGTACCTACTCTATAAAAGAGACCTTACGTATTGTAAATTCAATCTTCACTTCTGCCCGATCCGAAAAGAAAAAATTACTGAAACATACTATCTGTTGTCCGTCCAAGTGGTTATGTCGCTGGGTCGTAGAAAGGGAGGAAATCACGTGACAGTTAATTACTTAACGAGGTCCTTTTATTTAAGTTACTTTAAACAATTGTATGGGTATAATATTACGTAGACGTCCAATTCCTAACAGAGATTAATGTTCTCAGAAAAGAGCTAAGACAGCCCAGCCACTAGCCTTTAGAGAGGCGAATAGAAGCAGGTGGGGGAAACCGGGATGCGACGACAGTACCCGTGCGAAAATGATTCAACATTGAAAGCTCTTTCGTCACTGGAAAAAGCGAACCTATTTTGGAACGTACTGTTTACTATGACCGTCAGGCTACTAGGACTGTATATGCGGTCTTGGATCTGTGTGGAGGACGGTTGAACTTCATTAGTAGAAGGAGTGGGAGTGAAGTACATTCGAAAATTCAGGTACAATAAAAATTGAAGTAAAAATAAAATGATGTCCCTGTATAATAACCAGGCTTCGATCCTGGGCACAGAAATGCATGAAGTTCAGAACGCACGGGCGATAGTGTTGTGTTGGTCGAGTGGAGTGGGAGGTGCAGCGCGCCGTTACTTCGTGTCTGAACATGTAAACCGTCCGTCACAGTACGGCACAAAATATATTTCATCCTGCAGTGTATACATTACATTCCTAGTGTAGACAATAAATGTCTACCATTAAAGTATTAACGTGAGTTGTAACCTTCAATCAGGTGTCCCTACGCCGAAGCCCGTTACACGTACCGCAGCCAAGCAGCAATACACACAACGGTAATGCACATTACGGACCCACCTGTGCTGTTGCAGTCACCCACACGGTCTTAACGTCATTTATACTCCGTGTACTCTAAACCTCATACCGGTTACTCTGTGTCCCTAGGCCGAAGCCTGCTAATAACTTTAAAGTGTTATAATTTTCCTCTGGAAGTGGTATAAATTTGAAATTGAGTTTAATGATGTCAGTGGCTCTGGGAGAATCTATATTGGTACACCTACAATCCACTGTTGACTATTATGACTACTGTTGACTATATTAAAACGGATTTGAGGAAGGTAGGATATGGTTATAGAGATTGGATTAATCTTGCACAGAATAGGGACCGATATCGGGCTTATGTGAGGGCGGCAATGAACCTCCGGGTTCCTTAAAAGTCATAAGTTGATTATTTGTAATTAGTTCGTAGTCTTTAGTTTTTGCAGTCACAACACCAGTGTTTTTATTGTGAAAACATATTGCAAGACAAACTCCTTGATTTAAACACTTAGGGCAGGGTTACAGAACTGGCGAGAGAGGGATGGAAAGCATAGGGAAAGCGTTGGTTCCCCGTCCACAGTCCACTGGCATTGAATGACGTCACTGTGCCCCGTACCGGTACGCAATACATAACAGACATTGAATACAAATTCTCTCCCCTACCAAGTCAAGGGGTAGAAGGAAGGATGCGTGACGTTTCTGATGAGTGACGCAACGTCACAATTGTCGCCCTGTTCTGCAAGCCTGACTTAGGGCATTTCGAAGAGAATTCGGTGTGCGTCATGTTCCAACCAGGCCAACAATTTTATCGATGGCAAGAAAGCTGGAGACAACTGGCACGTTCCTCAGCGAGATTGGAAAACACAGACCTCCAATGAGCCAAGATAGTGTTGACGATGTTTGAGGACGTTTAGTAAACTCAGTAAAGAAATCATTGCTCCTATTGAGCCAAGAGACAGGGTACTCATACTGCACGTGTCAGGGAGCTGCAAAGAAATCGGAGTTACGAGTACACAGAGTGCATGTAGCGCATGAATTGAAAGAACCAGACGCGGAAAAGCGAATGCGTTATTTTCAATGGTTTCATGCTCTTCTTATTGCAAGCCCAGGCATTCTCTTCATTACTTTGTTCGCGGATGAGGCGTGGTTCCACCTATCAGGCTATAACAACACCCAAAAAAAAAAAAAAACAGATATTGGGATGTTGAAAACCCGAATATCATCCACGAAGCACTACTGCATTCTAAAAAGGTAGGAGTCTGGTGTGCGGTGTCAGCTACCAGAATTTTTGGCCCCATTTTATACGACGACACGGTAGACTGCTGTTTATGGTTGCATCTTCACTACATTTGTGGAGCAGTGGACACAACAAAGCTGAGTCACTGCATCTACAAATAAAGAGACCGTTCGGACTTCAACAAACATTATTAAGTACAGTCCGCGTCACCGTTTTTGGCATGTGAAAAAAGTAATGGGAACGTTAAGTGTGAGTGTTTAACATTTGCCGCAGTTAGTTTGACAACTGTGTTTGGCAAATGGCTGATGTGACGTGTATAGTAAGTGGTACCATTCTCAGCTGCACTAGCAACATGCTCACAAACTGGGCACTATATATCTAGGACACACGCCAATAAGCCCATTCGAGGTTGCGATACTAGTGCTGGGTTGCAAGAAGGCATTTATAGGTTCTTTAAACGCTAATGGTCCTATAACTGTTCATTTAGCGTCAGCAAGCGTTGCAAGAACGACCTTTAAAGCTATTGGTTCGTTAAAGCACTCTGTAAACTATAGGTCGAAAATCGGAGCTGTAAACTGTTAACGAATCGTTAGCGGCCATATTGTACGTATATTGCTTGTTTTTGTATTTGACAGTATTAAGTAATTTCGTGGATATGTTATCATCCGAAACAGGTAAGTAAAATGTAATATACATATCACAATGAACTCGAGATTCATGTGTGTATAGGAAAAGTTTTGTAAATAAAACAATTTTATTACTTTTATAGAATCGTCTCACGTAGAGGTTATGTTTGATATGGTACATCTACCAAGACCAAGAATCTGAGAGACAGATCGAATCCTCTAGAAGAATAAGATAATATTGATTTTAAGGTTAGATTTAGATTATCATGGCTCTCTTGCATGAAATGGGACATCATATTGGAAAACAAATCGCACGCGGTAAGACAGTATCAGCAAACAACAGCTGTTGACTGCCTTGCGCTATTACGCAATAGGAGCGTTTCAGAATGTGATAGTGGATCATATTCACGTTTATAAATCTACAGTGTGTAGAATAATAAGATGTGTGACTGCATTGCAAGAATGAGAGAACAATACATTACTATGCCTCAAGGAAATTCTGTACAAATAGTAAAACAGGATTTCTTCTCAATTTGCATTTTTACCAACGTTAAATTTTCCCAACGTTGTTGGTGCATAGACTGCAGCCATATGAAAATTCAAAGCCCTAGTGGACACTTGAATTCGATGTACCGAAACAGAAAGGGTCATTTCTCTATCAATCTGTACCAAGAATCGTTGCATGTTGGGCTAGATCAGTATTATTTTGATGCCTGTCTTCTACGTGCAAAGTTTGAAAACAATGACTATCCAAAAACACAATATTACCATAGCGACACGCACGTATAATAAGGGAATTATTTGCGCCGGCTACGAAGGCTCTGTCGTTTTGAATCTTTTCCGTTCAAAGATGGAATAGCTAACAGATAGTTAAATATCACATTTTTTTGTAACGACCTATACTTTTAATAAAGACTGGAATAGTTTAAAGGTCCGTTACTTAACGAGAGAATAGCAATTTATGGAACAGGTTTCTTGCAACACAGCAAAAGTATCGGGCCTCAAATATATAAAAGCATTATTCCCTAAATATCTTCTGTAACAGCACTGACTCATGTGATCACAACAGCAAATATTATTACGCGTAGCATGTAAATAATTGATCACAAATGGTACAGAACTCCCATTTCATTAAATTAAAATTGTATATCGAGAAGTCCCATAATCAATGGCACTAATGGATTCTTGAGTGCATTGCGGGCTTTTCAATTCACGCTGGGAATACCATACAATGAGGTGGATGCAACGCTGGATATCCATCGAAGGCAATACATTAATATCAATTTGGTAATGGCAGGGTTCTAATTAACGGGCGTGACATTAAAGCTGCGTCTTATCTTCTATGTTTGTCACAGTCAGCATATAAACATGATATTAATGTAACCGACATAAAATATGAAACTCGTTTAAAATTTCCATAATGATGAAAAATAATTTATGGACACAGAAATTACTCCTGAAAGTTTAAGAGAATTTTTATCGGGATTTATAAACGGACACAGGACTAAAGTCTTAGGTCCAGTTTCACCGAACTTCGTTAAAATAACGCTAACAGCATGTTAACTAACATGTTGCTAAAAATTAGAAACATCCTGTTAGTGTAATAGTGTTTCACCCACCATTTGAGGTACTTTGGTTAGGTAACATGATGTTAAGAGTAATGTAACAGGAATCAAAGAAGTAGTGGTTGTACGAAAGTTTACTGAATGTGCCTTTAGTTGAGTTGGTGTAGTCATTTGTTTTAGCGGAGAATTATATTTTTTACATTATGGAAGTACTGAAGACTAACATAATTACAACGGAAATCGAGAAAGAGGAAGTGTAAGGAGCAGTAATTTTATCTCATATCAGAAATATAATTATTTTAGTAGATCTAGCAATTATATGAATGTAATTGAACTCAAACGTAGTGATGGAACTTTCATTACGAAAAAGGAATAAACATGGGTCTCTTTCACCCAATATTTTCAATCGCCATTTGGATGTGAAAACGCTAACTATGAAACAAATCAATGTTCTGAAAATATTAAAAGAAATGCTAAGAGGGGTCATGCACAAGATACAGTGGAACATTTGAAAACTGACGGTGGTACTTTCACTCTCAAAGGTGATATTTGTACGAAGATTCTTTCAATTATCCAGGATCAAATAGAACCAATAGAAAATGAAAATATTTGTGATGCTGAATACTAATGGTAAGCGTTAACATTATTTTCATATCTTATGTATCTAAAATACGTATCTTCACACATCATTGGTCATAATTACATGTGAACTGTTAAATCAGTGAAATAAAGAAATATCGTTTTGAAAATCTGCAATTATATCTGAGTATTAATATGAAATAACAATCACAGAAATGCTTACGTTAATAAGCACATATCTTCTATTTACTGTGGATGTAGTGCTAATATTAATATGAATCATTTTAGTATTTATGAACATATCTATTCTGAATAATTAAAAATGCTGAAGTAGTGATTGCAGCTAATTGTTTTCACTGCAAATATATCTCGATATAATAATGCGGCTTGTAACATATGTTCTCTGGCAGCCATGATTCACGCTGTAACAGGACGTTAAGGATTTAACTGCGGGAGTATGCTATGTTAATTTAACAGTGGGTTTAACATGATGTTAGCAGTAACAATAGTTGATGAAACATCTTTTGTGCGAGATCGTGCGTATTTGCTTGGTTTCCTCACAAAACCAATCCGCGGAAAGTGTAAAATTCCACATTCAGTATTCCCAACCTAACACACATAACAATTTCCCTCTTCTTACCGCTTAAGTGACAAATTGATTTTACTGCTTTAGGCTTTTAACATATTATTTTTAGAGACGTTCAATATAGTAATAATTATAAAATGGAAACTTACCACTGCAATTTCACCTAAATTGCACTGTTAATTATTGTTTTGAAATATTTGCAAAAATTAAGTAAACTCTACAACTCCACTAAAGTTACTGCATTTGTGATGCAAGTAACATTAAGGAAGCCGTGAAAAAATCTACAAGACCGGCAAAATTAAACTTGCCGATGTTATTACTGTAATATGTTATATAAATAATATTGTTAAAATATTAAAATGAAAAATAAATCATTACATAACCTTACCGTTTGTTTTGAGTTCGCATTTATAGACGGGGGGGGGGGGAAGACAGACGTATAGCACGGCCTGCTGGAGTATAGTAAACACAGAAAACATTTTCAAGCAACAATGTTGAAGATAGATATTTTTGTTTTGCAAATTTGCCGTCATTGAACAGAAACCAACATGGAGATTTCATTGCAACTAATTATAAATTCCTCTTTCAAGTATGTAATAAACGATCTTCGCACAAAATAATGTACGATACACGAGCGGTATGTTTTCTTTCAATTCTCGGAAATTAAAAAAGCTCAACTACGTTTCGCTTTTTCAAACTTTTCCTCGAACATGAAAACTTCAACATACCGCTCTTGTAACGCATATTACTATTCCGTTAACTTTAGTGTTAAACTGTCTTAACGAAATGTTAAATATTTAACAAGGGTTGGTGAAACTCGGCCATAGCTTTATAACTATCAGAAGGACTCTTATTTTTTAAACTGGCCCTACTAATCTACATTTAGATCATTTTTACAACAGAAAAGAACATAAAGAACGTCCCAACTATAAACTTTAATGAGAAATTAATTAAAAGTTTACTGCAATCTTTAAAACTTGCAATGACAAAGAATAGGAAAGATCGTGGGGCAATTGCATGTTAAAAATCCATTAACATATGCCGTCGCTTTTTACCAACATACATACAGATATTATATTACATAACTCTGTTGAAGAGGAACTGCACACAATTCCACGACCAGTGTAAACATCTGGAATATCTCAACTTTAATTAAAGTCGTGCATAAATTTTTAAAACGGAGTAATTTCAAGGTTTATCGTTTCGAAATTCCAGCAGCCGTCATCCTTCTTCCTGTGACATATGAGTTTTACGAAGCATTACGTGTGAGCGGGTGTTCCTCCTTCTCATTAGAAAGACCCATGCCGCAGTATGCAAATTTTCATAAATGAAACATCCAGAGACAATGTTGCTACGTCACACGTTTTCAGCAACATACTAACTTACTACAACCAACTATATGTTTTGTAAAACAACAGTTGCAACGTTAGTGGAAATAATATTGCGGAAGACAGAATATAGGGTGCAGCAAAATGTTGGAACATTAAACAAAGTATAGTTGGACAATCGGATCTTTGCCCCCGTAAGATATGTGAACTGAATCCTAATTCCTTCTCAGCCTCGGTAGTTCATTTCTCTCCCTGCATTCCTATCTCTCTCTTTTCAATCTCACTCCCTTTCTGTCCCCCACTACTCACAATTTTGGCCTTCTTGCGGGACAGTTTATTTGCACTTGCAGTCCACTGTTGTCAACTCAACATGAATACTGTAGCACGGAGTGGCGAAAGAAATATTATTAAGCAAGTACGTAATAGCATTTTGCGATGAAGAGAAACAAACAAGTCAATATCTGTTTCCTATAAATCAGGCAACGAAAAGAGCAACTGATATCACAGGTGAGGCTTATTTTATTTCAATTGATTATGTATTAAAATTACTTACTTAACTAATACTAGTAATACAACATTTTATGTAATTTATATAGGCAGGTCAGAGCGCCTAATAAAGAAAATCAGGAGAGAGGAAGTCTGTACAGGAGATGAAAAGCTAGGATCACCAGAGAAGAACAGACCAAGGGAACTTTTAATTATTCTAGATGATATGAGCCGATGTATTTTAAGAAGAAAGATACAAGAATTTTATACCGTTCAGAAAGAAGTTTCAACATTGAAGAAATTACTGGAGAGAAAAACTACGGAAAGTGATTCGAGACATGGGATTTAGGTTTAAAAAATGTAGAAATACAAGATGTATTTTGATTGAAAGAAATAATATTGTAGCATGGAGGACCAGTTATTTATGACACCATTTGACGGAAGTTTGGCAACATCCCTATTCGGAAAGGTTCATGGCCTGCTGTTTAACGTGGTGGGAGGAAAGCGGGTGGAATGGAGTACAGGCGTTAACTTTTTCTAGAACGACGACAGCGCTTAAGGGGCACAGATACGATGGTCCGACAATAAGTATCTCATTTTTAAGGTACAGGTATGTCTCAATAAAAAATTGATATAAGAAAATTTGACAACAATATTTTAGATACAAATCTTAAGCATATTATCAATAAAGCAAAATAATAAACCTATACTTATAACAGTGAAGAAGAATGGAGCGTGTGAAGTGGACAGACAGAATAAGAAATGATGCTGTGTTGGAAAGACTGAGTGAAGAAAGAATGATGCTGAAACTGATCAGGAAGAGGAAAAGGAATTGGTTGGATCACTGGCTGAGAAGAAACTGCCTACTGAAGGATGCACTGGAAGGAATGGTGAACGGGAGAACATTTCAAGGTAAAAAAAGATATCAGATGATAAACGACATTAAATTATAGGATATGGATCATATGAGGAAACAAAGAGGAAGGCAGGAAATACGAAAGTCTGGAGAAAGCTGGGCTTGCAGTGAAAGACCTGCCCTTGGGCAGAACACTAAATGAATGAATGCATAACAGGTCAACTTCTGATTATCAATTCGAAGTGAGTGTTTTTTGTCAACCAGAAAGATGCCGAACAATATTCAATTCAATTCATTAGTCCATTAGACATGCCAGTAGGCTTTGTCACAGATACATTGAAAAACACAAATGTAAATGAAACAGTAAAATTTAATTAAAACAATGAAAACAAGAAATATTTTGAAAACTATAAAAATCAATGAAAACACTTCAACTTTATTGTATTAATTGCAACTAAATGTAATTAAATGTATTTATTAAAATGCAATTTCAAGAAAATTTGTGTTAAAAGTCCCACGAACTGAGTAAAAAGGATTATTTAATAACCAATTATAAAATCTAGTTTTAAAGCTATTGATTGTTAACTTATAATTTATATTGACTGGGAAGCTTAGGCTATTATATAATTTCATTCTCATAACAGAAACGTTTGTGTTGCTCTAATGTAATCTACTAAAGATGAACAAAACTAACAGCCGCTCTCGCTCGCTGTGTTCGCTGCATTGTCTTTCGAGTCTCGTCTCGTCTCGTCTCGTGCGCTTCGAGTCTTGCTCATTAATCTCGAAATAGCATTTGGTCAGCGTGGAAATATTTCGTAACTTTGAATAACATGCATAATTGAAATACACGAGTCACAGATTCAAATTTTGCCAGCCACAAAACATATTGCACTTTTTTGACCATCCATCTTGTGTAATTGTAACAATGAAAATTATTGTATTTGTTCGATTGTTACCGTCTTTAGTTTTCTTGAGTACCTCAAACTTACGGACGAAAAACTTTGAGAGATTTACTTTCTTCCGGCACCAATATTACATTTCTACCTTCATTCATTCAAAAAATATAATCCTCTGAAATCTCCACCATGACTTTTGGGACACTATGTATGTATGTATGTATGTATGTATGTATGTATGTATGTATGTATGTATGTATGTATGTATGTATGTATGTATGTATGTATGTATGTATGTATGTATGTATGTATGTATGTATGTATGTATGTATGTATGTATATATAATAGGCTATATCATCTTTCTAAATAGGCTATTCTTAAATGATCCATTACAACGCTTTAAAACTTATATGAAGTTATGACTGCAACTTTTTGTACATCTGCAGCAGATTTATCATTATTTATTCATGTTTTCACACAAAAGTCCCTTTAAGGTGTGGAGTAATAGTGATTTCCTCTAATGTAAGCGACAACAATTTTCCATAGTGTCACTGTGGAAAATATTCAAGTTACTTTTCAAATCTATAAAATGAATATTACACTTTTCTACTCAAGTTATTGGAAAGTTCGAAAATAAACAACAAAGTTAATCATTACTCGGGGGCGATTGTTGATGACCTAAAAATCTACTTAAAATGTTCATTAAAATGCCCTTAAACTAATGGAAAAATGACATAATATTAAAAGGAAATGACATTTAAATATTATTCACTGTACTCGCACTACAACTTCTTAAAAATTAGTCACCTTGTTTCAATGACTGCCCTGCAAATCTCGGAGAGAGGAGGCAACTTCCTGGAATTTGGCTAAGATATAGGAAAAGAGCATGCAACAAAATGAAGGTTTTAAGGAAAAACTATAGATTTTAATGAGGGTTTACACTGTGTTTCAATCGGGGTGGTCTATGTCAGTGCCTTTATTCTCCGTCTCCTCCTTCCGCGCTTCACTTTTGTTACCAGATCTGCCAGAAGAGGGAGTGTGAGTGACAAAACTAATTGTGGGCGCAGAGTGCATTCTTGCAATCTTTGTGTTAAGAATACTATCTACTACAGTAAACATCTCTTCCGAACCATGTTGAGGATGCAACGTCCTGTCCAGAACATGGTGAAAATTTCCTCCCTTCCAAATATAAATTCTAAAGACACCCTCGTACCGACAAAACAGTTGCGGTCAAAGTCCTCACTTAAACCAGGACGAATAGAATATTCGTCCTGCTTAAACTAAGCTGCTGCCAAGCATTTTATATTACTTCCGTCGTGTGAAGTGAAGCCTTCACTGGAATGAGAGATGGACTTTAGAGTATGTTGCGAACTATAAAACTCAAACTTCACTCTTATTCACTTATTCAGTAGGTAATTACTACTGACCTATTTGATTAGAAAATGGTTTAACAGACGTATAGGTAAAGAAGAAAGTTGGCTATGTATTGTATATTTTCAGTAGAGCCATCGATGTAGCTCAGTCGGCAGACTAGCTGGGCTGCTGATCCGGAGCTGCGTTCGGGCTTGGGTTGGATTCCCCTTTGGTCTCATCGAATGATTTCTTCGAGGTTTTCCCTAGCCGTGGGACTGAAGCCGGATGGTCTATGGCGAGTCCTCGGCATCACTTCATTTCCCCTTTGATTTGATTACCTGGTTGGGTTTTTCCGAGGTTTTCCCCAACCAAAAGGCAAATTCCGGGTAATCTTTTGGCGAATCCTCGGACCTCACCTCATCATTGTAGAAAATTACTACATTGTAAAACTGTAAAAATTGTAATTGTAATATTGTAAAATTTTGACTTATTCCACATCTTAAAGCTTCATTGCTCATGTAAGATGTATGGAAGATAATAAATGAATGAATGAATGAATGAATGAATGAATGAATGAATGAATGAATGAATGAATGAATGAAATCCATTCCAAATGATCTAAAAGTTCTTCAAAGTATTAAAAATGACAAAAAATATCGAAAAAATATAAAAATAACCTGTTAGTTCAAAAACGTCAAAAATGCAAAAAAATTCAATATAAGAAATTACTTTTTTACGTTGATATTAACATAGAAAGGATTTCTATGTTAATAGGCCTCGTCATAATGTGAAAAATAAGATGATGACTTTTCATCAATATCCGCCCCCTACTAATTACATACTTTAATCCGTGTTATTTCCCCTTTAAGCTGGTTAGTCTAGATAAAACACTGGATACAAAGTAAAGGAAATGTTGTGGATGTTCTCCACACTTGGGAGATGTGTAAATATACCTACTGGAGTTAACGGAGGAATTACGGGGAAACTTTGCAAGATAATGCTCCATGTTATGCTGTGTAATATATGCAGTGAGGAACAAGACTCGCTGCATCAGCGATGCACCGCTGCCACCACCTCCGCGTCGTATTTTTTACGCTGAGTGAAAATTAGGATGACAAAACACAATTACGTGTAGGATACGGGCTCCTCCAAACTCTTTATTACACAGATAATGTGCTTCAAACATGCCAAGATCTCTCCGCTTCCTGTACATCGCATCGCACCGAACATAAAGGCACGTCTCACTCTGCTACACGTTGCTATGGATGCAGTGTAGAAGGAAACTTTCTGCTTTTTAACTTTCCTATTGTATGAAGTATGAACAGAAAATGTTGTAAATCTGTACAAAACTGAATTTAAAATTATCCTCCCAATTAAACTTTTCGGCAACGGCTTCAAAGTCTGCCTCTCTTTGTATGTTTCGCTCTCTCTTTACGTTTTTGTCTGTTGGTGTGTCTACAGAGTCAAAGGGATATATATATATATATATATATATATATATATATATATATATATATATGCATAATTTTAAGAACAGAATCTTTAGGTTGTAAGTAACCAAAAAGTCAAGTGTCATTTAGGTATCTGAATAGCAGTTTAGAAATGAATGAATGAATGAATGAATGAATGAATGAATGAATGAATGAATGAATGAATGAATGAATGAATGAGTGAGTGAGTGAGTGAGTGAGTGGATAGATGGATGGATGAATGAATAAATAAGTAAATAAATAACTAAATAAATAAACAAACAAACAAATAAATTAACAAATAAACAAACAAACAAACAAGAAAGCAAATAAACAAATAAATAAATAAACAAACAAATAAATAAATGAAAAGATAAAAAATATAAAAGATAAATAAATAAATAAATAAATACATAAATAGATAAATAAATAAATAAATAAATGAGTGAGTGAGTGAGTGAGTGAGTGAGTGAGTGAGTGAGTGAGTGAGTGAGTGAGTGAGTGAGTGAGTGAGTGAGTGAGTGGATGGATGGATTCATGAATGATTGAATAAGTAAATAAATAACTAAATAAATAAACAAATAAACAAGCAAACAAATAAAAAATCAAATAAACAAACAAACAAACAAGGAAACAAATAAACAAATAAGTAAATAAATAAACAAATAAATAAATGAATGAAAAGATAAAAAATAAAAAGATAAAAAGATAAATACACAAATAAATAAATAATAAATACATAAATAAATACGTAAATTAATTAATGAATTAAGTGTCTGAAGTTTGACTCCCATTTATGGTAAAACTATTGGGTACTGAGACGTATAAGTGGTAAGATATCAACACGAAAAACAAGCCGAAAAAAATATTCCTTTGTCATTTCTTAGAAAAATGCTTCATTTGTGTAATAACTAGAGCATGGATTTCCATGCAAACGCATGTTTTTATATAAGCTGGTTATACTTCTCAAACTGTAAATATTCGTTGGGGGGTGACATTTCCAATCCAAATAACCGCAATCTTTGCGTGTATGATTGCATCTTTTGGCCTTCCTTTGGGAGTAAATTCATGCATAATGCATATTTTGAATTTTATTGGATTTAATAGCACATATTTAGACTTTCATATTGCATATCATGTCTTTTCCCTGGCTTTAGTGCATTGTGTTAACTTGCATAGCAAGTTTTGTGCCAGTCTATTCGTAGAATTCTAAAGGTGAAGTTAGTTAAGGACAGTGCCAAAATTTACTAATCGTGAGTACGTTGATATGTTTTTAATTTAAGGAGAATCAAGCATTGCGCTGTTGCAACGTATCCACTTCCAATCTCTCAATATGAACTCGATTTCTTTATAACCATTATAGATAGAGAAACGGTTTATTCGAACTTATCTACTAGTCTTTTTGATATCTATTACTAGTTCAAATTAATGCAGTTATTTATGTAGTTATTTATTTATTATTTATTTTCACTCTGTATAAATACGTACCGTAATAGATCGACTATTGATCAGATTTTTTGTATTCGACAGATAATGGAGAAAAAATGGGAGTATAAAGGTACAGTACATCAGTTATTCATAGATTTCAAAGAGGCTTATGACTCGGTTAAGAGGGAAGCATTATATGATATTCTTATTGAATTTGGTATTCCCAAGAAACTAGTTCGATTAATTAAAATGTGTCTCAGTGAAACATACAGCAGAGTCCGTATAGGTCAGTTTCTATCTGATGCTTTTCCAATTCACTGCGGGCTAAAGCAGGGAGATGCACTATCACCTTTACTTTTTAACTTCGCTCTAGAATATGCCATTAGGAAAGTTCAGGATAACAGAGAGGGTTTGGAATTGAACGGGTTACATCAGCTTCTTGTCTATGCGGATGACGTGAATATGTTAGGAGAAAATACACAAACGATTAGGGAAAACACGGAAATTTTACTTGAAGCAAGTAGAGCGATCGGTTTGGAAGTAAATCCCGAAAAGACAAAGTATATGGTTATGTCTCGTGATCAGAATATTGTACGAAATGGAAATATAAAAATTTGGAGATTTATCCTTCGAAGAGGTGGAAAAATTCAAATATCTTGGAGCAACAGTAACAAATATAAATGACACTCGGGAGGAAATTAAACGCAGAATAAATATGGGAAATGCGTGTTATTATTCGGGTGAGAAGCTCTTATCATCCAGTCTGCTGTCCAAAAATCTGAAAGTTAGAATTTATAAAACAGTTATATTACCGGTTCTTCTGTATGGTTGTGAAACATGGACTCTCACTCTGAGAGAGGAACATAGGTTCAGGGTGTTTGAGAATAAGGTGCTAAGGAAAATATTTGGGGCTAAGCGGGATGAAGTTACAGGAGAATGGAGAAAGGTACACAACACAGAACTGCACGCATTGTATTCTTCACCTGACATAATTAGGAACATTAAATCCAGACGTTTGAGATGGGCAGGGCATGTAGCACGTATGGGCGAATCCAGAAATGCATATAGAGTGTTAGTTGGGAGACCGGAGGGAAAAAGACCTTTAAGGAGGCCGAGACGTAGATGGGAGGATAATATTTAAAATGGATTTGAGGGAGGTGGGGTATGATGATAGAGACTGGATTAATCTTGCACAGGATAGGGACCGCTGGCGGGCTTATGTGAGGGCGGCAATGAATCTTCGGGTTCCTTAAAAGCCATTTGTAAGTAAGTAAGTATAAATACGTACAGCAACTTATTTCTGATTGACAGATCTTGTTCATAGTCATTATCGACGAGTGAATAAAATCTTTTCCAACACCGGAATCACGTTTCGGCACCACAAAGTACTGGGAATTCACATTTCTCTAACATCTGTGCATTTATCTCAAGACTTGCAAAAAGTCAAATATCAAGCACCAATACTTTGACATGTCAGTCTCATTCGTCGATGTCTTCATCTGTGCTGTTATATAGCATTACAGTTCGATGTATGTGTCTTCAGAAACATATTCTATATCTACAACCTATAGTTTACCATAACCTGGACATGAAACGTTAATCCTAAATAGCAAGGTGGATAATATTATTAATAATTTGAAGATAATGTTTAAAATGAAGTATGATAATCTTACACACAATACAATTAAAAGAATGAAATTTGTGACGTCATAGGAGGAAGAAGAATAAAGTGCATAAGCCATGCTAATGATATGGCGTTGCTAGCAGAAGAGGAGATGATACTAAGGGATATGCTACTGGAGCTAAATGACAGCTGTGAGCAGTATGGGATGAAGATAAATGCAAACAAGACGAAGACCATGATCATAGGAAGAAAAGTAAAGAAGGGAAACTTGCGAATTCTAAATGAGACAGTAAGCAAGTGAACAGCTTCTAATACTTGGGGTGTACTATAAGCAGTAACATGAGCTGCAGCCCGGAAGTCAAAAGGAGGATAGCAATGACAAAGGAAGCTTTTAATTGAAAAAGGAGCATCTTCTGCGGACCTCTGGAAAAAAGAACTAAGGAAGAGATTAGTGAAGTGCTTTGTGTGGAGTGTGACATTGTATGTAGCAGAAACATGAACATTACGACGAAATGAAGAGAAACGACTAGAAGCATTTGAAATGTGGATTATGGAGAAAAGTAGAGCGTGTGAAGTGGACAGACAGAATAAGGAATGAAGTTATGTTGGAAAAAGTGGGTGAAGAAAGAATAATGCTGAAACTGATCAGAAAGAAAAAAATGAATTAGTTAAGTCACTGGCTGAGAAGAAACTGCCTACTGAAGGATGCACAGAAAGGAATGGCGAACGGGAGAACAGTTCGGTGCAGAATAAGATATCAGACAATAGACGACATTAAGATATGTGGATCATATGCGGAGACTAAGAGGAAGGCAGGAAAGAGGAAAGATTGGAGTATGCTTGGTTTGCAGTGAAAGACCTGCCCATGGGCAGAACACGTATGTGTGTATGTATGTTGTATGTATGTATGTATGTATGTATGTTTTTTTAATCCTTCTTTACAACCATGTTCCATTACAGAAATGCAATACTACATGCTAATTCACTACACATTACAATATTGCTAACTCTTCCGAATACAATGTATACACATTATAGCTAGCGTATTCTACTTTTCCTAAATTTACTATTTACAACATGTTAACATCTATGCTACTGTTGAATCTTTTAAATACTTTGTACAACACTATTTTAGTACCTATTCCGTTTTGCTATTTACAGATTAAAAAAAATCAATACTATTGCTAATCATTTTAAAGACTATGTTTAGAAATACACTATTTAACAAATTAACCTACTTTCCCTAAATTTACTATTTACAACGTGTTAACATCTATGCTACTTTTGAATCTTTTAAATATCTTATACAGCATTATTTTAGAGTCTATTCAGTTTTTCTGTTTACAAATTTAAAAAAATCTATACTATTGTTAATAATTTTAAAAACTATGTATGTATGTATGTATGTATGTATGTATGTATGTATGTATGTATGTATGTATGTATGTATGTATGTATTTTAGTCCACACTTGTGGAGTAACGGTTAGCGTGTCTGGCCGCGAAACCGGGTTCGAATCTCTGTCGCGGCAAGTTATCTGGTTGAGGTTTTTTCCGGGGTTTTCCCTCAACCCAATTTAAGCAAATGCTGGGTAACTATCGGTGCTGGACCCCGGACTCATACTACCGGCATTATCACCTTCATTGCATTCAGACGCTAAATAACCTGAGATGTTGCCACAGCGTCGTAAAATAACCTACTAAAAATGTATGTATGTATGTATGTATGTATGTATGTATGTATGTATGTATGTATGTATGTATGTATGTATGTATGTATGTATGTGTGTATGTATGTATGTATGTAGTGTGCATATCAAAGCAACGTATGTTTTCCTGGCGCATTTCCAATTACAATATCCTGGACAATGTCAGCAATAGAAGCATCTTCCCTACAGAAACTATGAAAATGTGAAGTACCATGTGTTGAAAGCTACAAATTCTGGCATTTTCGCATTCCATATCTGCTGCAAAAGTAATAGAAATTCCGTGAAAATTGCATCGTAAAATATAAGGGCTAATAAATGTTATTTTCTTCGTGGAATGGTTGCGACATCTGTTAAAGTATATGAGCCGTTGTATTCACTGCTCACAAACGAATTTCATCCCTTTATTGCACAGACAAGAGGAGTCCACTCGCACCTTGTAATCAAAAGTTTGAAGGATTTTAATCCCAAATGACGATGTCCTAAAGGAGGTTATCTCATTTTCTGGCGTACTCGCTGCAGGTAACAGCGAGGAGAGGGACTTTAAAAGTCGTAAAGCAAGTTGTAACTGCACAACCTGGACATTGCAGTTTGCGAGCGGCCTAATGCGGTGACGCCGGCGTCAGAGCAACGGTCGTAACACCGGACAGAGTGTCGCATCTAATGAAATAGCTGGCAAAAGGACTCCGCCACTCAGAATGGACTCTCAGCTTAAAATATACTGCCTCTTTCTAACGTGCTTGCCTGGCGATTTAATTAACTCCGAAGCAAATCACAAATACAGAATTTTGCCAACTTGTATAATACAGCGGTTTCTGCAAATTAAGTTTTCATTCTTCAAGTTTTTGTCCAGAAAGACACTTCAACATCCAGTATAATAAATTTTCAGTAGAAGAGTATTACCACAGTCTACTATATACAGTCACGAAGCTTGGGGTGATTTTTTGCAAATCTCGCGATAGTTGCTAGCCGCTTGGAGCGCTGTGAGTACTAGGAACAGCCACAGCCATCGTGATCTAATACAGGCAGTAAGGCAGACCATGTAACTCGCTTAACCCGATCACGAAGGGCGGCGTTTCAACCATATAAATTAGTTGGAATGCATAAACAGTAACATATGTTTCTCTAAAATGTAGTGTAATTCCATTAATAAAATTTAAAACAATGATTATGAGACACTTCAGACATAATTTACTTGCGAGTTAAGATGTAATATTATTTATGGTGTGAAAATTACGTTGTTCGTATGTGTAAAACCTGCCTTTATTTCGATTAAATATTGCGAAATTCTTGTACATTCTGGCTGCACACGATTCAATAATTTTCAATTGTACCGCACGGATATTTAGATATGTTGAAATTATGGGTTATGTTTACTGTCCCAGTTGCCCCTTTCTGTCTAAATTTAGTGATCTCCAGTGCCTTGCCATTCATATGAAAATTTAAGGAAGGTAGATGTGCTAAAGTGAAATCCCAATATAAATTCTTTTTTATTAAATCTCAAAATAGCTTCCATTCTAAACTTGAAAGGTTGGCGCGAACAGATTATGTTAATATGTAAAATTCTCTTCACATTAAAATAACACAGTTTTGTAATTATTTCTTCAACATATTATGCAACAAGAAGTAAACGGAACTTATAACATATTACACTAAATAAAGCTTAGCAATGATAAGCAATAAAGTTATAATACAATATTTCACTGAGCTCCATACACTGAAATAGAAAACCCGAACCAACATTACGGCGTGGTCTGGATCGAAAAAGCATTGACAGTGCCGTATTTCGCATTTTTGTGAAAAGTTCATTATCGGTTGTAATAACTGTAAATGGCTAAAATACAATAATTTGAATAATAACATGGGGCAAGGAGACGTTTATAGTACTATAAATTGTAAGAAAAATAGGTTAGAGTTATCCTTCCGAAATATTCAGGAAGGTGAGTTTATACAATATAATATATTTTTTATGAAAATAAACCTTATGTATTTCATATTTAAATAGTGGAAGGAAGGTGTTAATTTTTTCAAAAGAACACGATATCGAAAGTACAATACACTTTATGGTCTGCTAGGAAAAGAGTCTGTGATGAGGCGATAGTAGCGATCCTGGTGGTAAGCAACTATCTATGGATGCATATTTCAACTGTTTACGTTTGCATATTTAGTAAGTATTAAGCTTCGTGACTGTATATACTAGACTGTGGTATTACTACTAAAAGTGAATGAGGATATATGTGAAGCCACGGATGAACGAAAATTAACATCACTGACATTACTTGATTTCAGTAAGGCATTTGATACAGTTGACACGGACCTTCTATTATGTAAATTAAGACTTCTGAATCTTTCTGAAAGTTCCGTTACTTG
Source organism: Periplaneta americana (assembly GCF_040183065.1). Lineage (NCBI taxonomy): Eukaryota > Metazoa > Arthropoda > Insecta > Blattodea > Blattidae > Periplaneta > Periplaneta americana. The sequence continues at coordinate 167,400,977 of NC_091121.1, forward strand.
GTTTCAATCCTACCTTCGCGAACGTAAACAATGTGTCATTGCATGCGATTATTTTCAAAATGGTGTGTCGTGAAATCTGGAATTCAACAAGGATCAGTTCTCGGACCTTTACTCTTCATGATCTATATTAATGACGTGACTAATATGATAAAACACCGCAGACACCATATGTATGCTGACGACTTGCAAATTTATTTGCATTTCCACCCTGACCAGACTTGTGACGCAGTAAACAAAATAAACGAAGACTTGAATTCGATTTCACTGTGGGCACACAAATTTGGATTAAGGTTAAATCCAGAGAAAGCGCAAGCAATCGTAATGGGACATCTAGAAGAGTATTACTACTGAAAGTGAATGAGGATATACGTGAAGCCACGGATGAACGTAAATTAACATTACTGACGTCACTTGACTTCAGTAAGGCATTTGATACAGTTGACACGGACCTTCTATTATGTAAATTAAGACTTCTGAATCTTTCTGAAAGTTCTGTTACTCGGTTTCAATCCTACCTTCGCGAACGTCAACAATGTGTCATTGCATGCGATTATTCTTCAAAATGGTGTGTCGTGAAATCTGGAATTCAACAAGGATCAGTTCTCGAACCTTCACTCTTCATGATCTATATTAATGACGTGACTAATATGATAAAACACTGCAGATACCATATGTATGCTGACGACTTGCAAATTTATTTGCATTTCCACCTTGAAGAGACTTGTGACGCAGTAAACAAAATAAACGAAGACTTAAATTCGATTTCACTGTGGGCATACAAATTTAGAATACGGTTAAATCCAGAGAAATCGCAAGCAATCGTAATGGGACATAATCGTCTACGAAGCACTCTTGATAGTAGTACTATACCACATATAATAATGAATGGGATTATTGTTAAATACAATGAAACAGTTAAAAACCTTGGCATTTTTATGGATAGCGATCTAAATTGAAACACTCAGGTAACACCCATTTGCAAAACAAATATTTTCTCAACTTCACTCCTTGTTCCATATGAAATAATTACTACTAGTTAGTCTAAAAAAGAATCTTATCCAGACGCTTGTAATGCCCCATTTTGATTATTGCGATTCCTTGCTAACTAATGTAAGTTCACTCTTAGCTGAGAGACTACAACGTGTTCATAATGTGTGCATACGATTCATCTGCAATACTCGGAAATTTGACTACATAACACCTTCCCTCCAGTTATTTTCATGTGTGCGTCTGAAGGAACGAACAACAATACATTCACTATCTCTTCTGTTTAGAATCATACATACTTCTACTCCGAATTATCTGTTATCGCGCTTTCAATTTCTTACAACTCTTCGAAACCGACATCAAACACTTCTTTCTATCCCTCATCATAAAACGTCTTTATATTCATCTTCCTATACTGTAGAAATACCTCGCCTCTGGAATTCGTTACCTAATGACGTCAGGGACTGCCGGACTTTATCACAATTCAAAATTAAATTGGAAAATTTTGTCTTAGTTTTTAGGTATTGCTAGAAGTATTGATTTGTGTCTTTTTTTTCTTTTTCTTTTTTAATCTAGATTAAAATTGCAAGTTTCTTGTTTATGTTAGTTAATTAGTTAGGATACAATTAATTATGATGCTTAATCACTCATTTAAAGTTTGTGTGACTGCAACCTGTGTATATTTTTGGATGGCTTTACTTTGTTTAGTATTTTTTCTCTCTCTCTTTATTTTTTGTGTAGCTTTATTTTGTATATAGTGTTTTTTCTGTTTATTTCTGTTATTGTATTTGTATTGCTGGTGTTGTGGAAGAGAAGGTCTGATGGCCTTAACTACACCAGAATAAATAAATAAATAAATAAATAAATAAATAAATATTATGGAACTCATGCACCTTTAAATCCAATGATTCAGGGCTCTATTTAATGACAAGAAAGAAATAACTTCTTACCTTCCATTCTACAAAGTTTAGACAAAGTATTATGATGCAGCACAAGCCTGGTTCGAAAGTTTTACGGAAAAATATTATACTCCCTAAATCTCTGACATCTAAGAACTACTGCATGTTCATTTCAAAGTGTGTCGTGGCTCGCTGTATGCCGTCATGTGGCTAGTCGATGAGCCTAGAGAATTCAGTCTTCCTACACTTCCGCAGAGGCGCATTACCTATGTGCCAGAGAAGTTGCCTAGCAAGTACGGCCTTCAATCTGAGTTCAAGTTCATTATGCCTTTAAAAATAGGGGTACAAGCTAGCATACGCTCTAAGAATTTGAATAAAATTCAAAAGGAAAATACTGAATTATAATATAAATCTCAAATCAAATACAAATAATGTCACAGCCTTCCTGAAAAGTGTAAAAAATGCTCAAAATTACCTAAAAATTGCTAAAAAAATGACATCCGTAAGAAAGTTAAGAAAATGCAAAAAAAAAAAATGCCCTAACGAATTGCTTTTATTTAACCCGGTTTTTAATGTCATACATTTCCATATATGCTAGCAATATGTATCGAATATGAATGAGGTCTCGCCCACCTCATTACATATTACACGACTAGTGTGAACTAGTCAGTTTGTTTTTATACAGGGACATCACTTTATTTTTACCAACATTTTTAACATTAACCTGGCTATACTCGGAAACACTATTTCCTCCTTCCATTACAGGAGTTTGATGTTACTACTGCAATATATATATACAAATCATTTTACTAGGTATAGGAGGAGAGAAAAGTAGTGTATCCATTTATGTTGTAGGGAAATACGATATTACGATTTTCAGTTTGATCATCACTTTTACAGAATTTATCAAAATACAGTAGAGTAGTAACATTTTTTTTTTTAAAAACTCAACTTTTTAGGCGGCTATGTTCGTTATGTAATGTCTACTTTATTTAGCATATTAATTATTGATGTTAACATACAATATAGAGAGTGAATTTAAATTGAGGGGGTCATAAGTAAAGGGCTGTAAGTGCACTTGTTACTTTTTTAGAAAATGGGGTTTAAATATTTAAGCTTTCGTAAAATCGGTGAAATTTTTATTTAAATTTTAATGTGTGATGCGATTAAAATATCCCTTTGCCACTAAAATTTTAGATACTTTAGCTTACACTGGATGCACTTAACTCATGTTATTACAAATGTCACTAGCATTCCTTTGCTTCTAGCCAACTCAATTCAAAATAAGCTAATCTGAATTTTTAAACAAGTTGCTGAAAATGGTTGCCGTTCATTACAATGCAGGCTTCAATTCTTTACGCATATTATTAAAAACATTTTGAAGCATATTCTCTGAAATTTAATTTATCGTTTCTTGAATATAATTTTTTAGTACGATATTATTAATATAGGTTCTTTCTTCTATAGAAAACGCAACCATATTTCTGAAACACACTATACACTGCAGTGTTTACTTCACTGCTTGAAGACTTCGAATGCAACAGCGGCCGTAAGTTTGTATGTCTGACGGGAGCAAGGACATTATTGAAGGGGTGAGAGTGAAGTACATTCAGAAATGCAGGTACAATAAAAATGCAAGTAAAAATAAAATGATGTCCCTGTACCATTAAGTACGAGAAAAATTCGTACCGGCACCGGTAATCGAACCCAGGACCTCTCAGCTGTGCGCGCTGAGTGCTCTCTAACCAACTGAGCTATGCCGGGACACGAATTTTTCTCGTACTTAATGGTATTAAAACAAACTGACTAGTTCACACTAGTCGTGTAATATGTAATGAGGTGGGCGAGACCTCATTCATATTCGATACATATATGATGTTAACAGTTTTCAGAAACTGTTGTTGAATATGGCCATAAAGTCATTTAATATGCGCTCCTGTATATATATATATATATATATATATATATATATATATATATATATATATGACGTGTATCGTCTTAAATGCAGGTAGTAAGGCCGTAACATGATACTACGAGAGGAGTTCGGCCGGCGTCGTGAATCGTGTCCCGGCATAGCTCAGTTGGTTAGAGAGCACTCAGCGCGCACAGCTGAGAGGTCCTGGGTTCGATTCCCGGTGCCGGTACGAATTTTTCTCGTACTTAATGGCATTATGCTAGCTATGTTTAAACCTTCATAAGAAAAAGATGCAAAATCATTAATTGTCTTGCCCTACTGATTTGAATTGAGAAATACGTATTTAAACCATACACAGTACAATGACGCATTTTCCTCGTTGAAACATATCTACTGAAAGATAAATCGTACGAGAAATATTACGGTGGCCCTGTCCAGGGACTACACAACTCCCTAAGCATTATATTATTAAATTATGTAAGTAGTGTTAATAACATAGGTAATACGCAATAGGCTTCTACGAGTATTCCAGAGTTTCAGGCATCGCTGCTACATGTGTACAGAACTTCATGGGGAATATTAGAGCAACTGCTGTGAAATTCAGGTAAAATTCAATTGTCTCTAATTTCTTACATAAATAATTTACTAATTACGCGGAAGATAACTTTAAAAACTTTAGTGCCCTGAAATGGCGAGAGCTAGCGATCTGCTTGCCAGAATGTAGTGCCGGTGCCTTAGATTTGACTTTCTGTCTATATCAGCGGTGCAGAATTGCGCTCCAATTGTAGCATACGTCATAAGCCGACCTACGTAATTCATCCCTTCCCTCAAGGCCACGAGTCATCCACATGACAATATACAAAACGTTGGTATTCACTGTTTAGAGGTGGAATTCGAAGCAATATCGGTCGGAAAATACTAGTTTAAAGAGCAATTGGGAGAATGAATATTTCTGTACTAAAAAATAATCACAAAGCACGTTGTCTCATTTGTGAACAGTTTGTTATACTTATTGTGGTCGAAAATACTTTCGTCATTTTATCCGTGAGCACGAATTTGATGTAATCCGCAACATGGTTGTAGACGAGTCACGGAGAAGTCATTCAACGCCGGTGGACTGTGGAAGGGGAACAAATGCTTTCCCCAAGCGTCCACCCCTCTCTGTGTGAGTTCTGCATCCCTGGTCTATATTGTTCCTTTACTGCAGGCATATCAAAACCCTGCACATTGTGCAGTCGCGCACATTGTGCACTTGTCTCTGTGCGATGTGCAGTTCCTATTCCCCTACCTAGAGGGAGTGAATCGGCTTGGAGGGGAACGCGACAGGGCTGTACATTACCTGTAGTAGCAGAACAGCTTTGGTTTCAGTAACACAGATCAGTACGGGTGTGCTCATTGAGCTGTGATTGTGAATGCGTTATGAAAAATAAAGTGAGGAGTCCACAGATATAACGAAGAAGAGAAATCACGAATCATATAACATATCTGTTATGATGTTTTCCTCAGCCAACAGTAATTATTTTAAAATGAAAGGCTTTCATCATATCATGTGGACCTAATATTGATGTGAGAATTTAAATCAGATTAGTAAAGTTCTCAAAATTTGATATTCGCCAGCTCTTATTTCTTAATTAGCACTCTCACGGCAAGACAAACATGACAATGATGTTGTTTTGGAGTCTGTACTAACACAGCCATCAATGGTTAGACGACTTTCAACTTTTATTTGATAAGCTGGTAAGTGATGAGAATATTGAGTGAAGAATACATGTGAGGGTCTTGAAGTTGTAAGGGAACGAAGAAAGCAACTAGGCTATTTCTAAGGCGGAAAAATTTTCTGGAAAAATAATACATAATGGAGAATTTTCCATCTCACGTTACTATATTATCTTAATATACTTACGTTAATAAATCTTTAAACCTGACATAAAGAAAATGTCCTCGCTTCACAGCTTGTGAAGTACTTTTTTAACTCAATTCAGTAACGCTCCCAACTTGCTGATACTTGCTCTCAACGTTTTCCAAATAAAATGTATATAAATTTAAATTCAAGCTTAATTTATCCAATTTATTATTAATAATGTGAATTTATATTAATATACAGCAAGGAAATGATTCCAGTGTACAAGCCTCACAATGTCCTATTGCATGTAATTGGTAATAAAATATTTTCTTTAACATTTGTGCACCAATGGTCCCAATAATGCTTTAGGAACAATGAAAGAGTATTACTTTGAAATAATCAGTACCTACTACGTAAAATGAAATACTGTGTTCGTTTTTTGTTGTTTCGAAATTACTGCAATATTTATATTTTCTTCAAATACTGTATGCAAATCATGTAAATAAATGATTCTTTACAAATGACTGCTTTGTGAATTGTAACTGAGTAAGTCTATTGTTTCTTGTGTTACAATTATTGTCAAATATAGACACTGACAATAATTGTGTTTTCTTCCTTCTGCTAAATATGTTTATAATGTCCAAATGTCAATTTAATTGAACACTGGAAGCGCAGAATAGTTTCTTGTACATCTCTCCTGCTAAGAAATGGTAAGAGCAATACGTGAATGACGCAATCTGCACAGACCGGCGTTCCGCGCACATACACTACACTTTCAGTGTTTGATTTCTGACTTGCCTGCTTTACTGGGTTGGAAAAAATATGCTTTTCAATTCAATGTAGTTTAGTTTACTTCCAATTAGTAAACTAGTCATTGTACAATATAATTTAATCCTCGTGTTATTAATAACGAAAACCCACACAATGCTTGAAGCATATTGAGCACTTTTGTAATTAGGTATTATAATTTTTGTTTGAAAAAATAATAATTCTAGGCAAAATGACTTTAATAATCTTTCACTTTTCATTTACTCTAAATCCACTTGTACACTAAAACAAAAAATCACCCTCGTTACATTAAATCTTCAATAAAATGTTTTATTTATTTCCATCATAGTGCACTCTAACAAATTAAACATAAAGATGTTCATGTTTGCATTTATATGAAAACCCTTCAGAGTACATATGAAACTCTTTGTATCCATAAAGGTTTATGGAGAAAAATATATAGGGAATTAGTAGTGACGGCGAAATGCGACAACGGTGAGTAGAGAGAAGTGACTAGTCAGTTCCTACATCCTTTGTATTTTAATCTCAGAGAAATAATTGAGATAAATTTTGAATCGTTATGAAAGTCATGGCAATAAGAATCAAATGACTCCATCGGTATCAAAAGCGAGCCCTTCCAATTCGAACTAGTTTACTAAACCAACTAAGTTATTTTAAATACATTATAAAATATTTGGAAGTTTTGTTAAATAGCCCATGATGAATAACGGCACATGTAAAAAAATGAAGAGAATTTCAAAGGAGTTTTTTTTTCATTTCGATGTATCCCTGCCATAGGCTACAGCTCGAATACATTACACTCGTTTCCACAGTTTCTACTTTGTTCGTTAGAATTTTCGATTAGGTCTATTTCATAAGACGTCCTATAAAGATATACACACATTTCCAAAATCATCTCGATCCAGACATTACCCCACATATGTTTGTACAACTCATCTCGTTAACTCTGTCACCAATACGACTGACGGGACGCTAAATTACGTACTAGTTAAAACACGTCGTTTAATAATCAAATGAAATTAGAAATAAGTAAATATTCGTATACCTCCCGTAAAAGGTAAGATGTGATATTGCGAATGGTTGATCTACAATTTTGCGCTTTCTACTTGCGACAGGGTTCTCTATTGATAACATAATTTGTAGAACTACAGTCCGGTGTAGTCCCGGTAATTCTCAATTTAGTGTTGTCATTTGTCTGGCTGAAGATAAAAGACTTCAGCAATTTTTATACCTCATCAGAGTCCTAACAATTCGGCTCCTATCCATCTTAATTCGTAACGTCCGCGTCCCCTTTGTCTCCAGGGTTATCAAATAATACATTTCGCGAGAATTCACCATGAGTCACACACCCTGTCCATATTAATCTCGCTGCTTTTATCAACAGTAATCTCACTAGAGGTTTTGATTTATCTTGGGGGAAATCAAAACTCGGGTGGGATATAATTGACTATTACATGATTACAAGAAAGTACATAAACATTAGAAGAAATGAAGTACTCTAATACAATAAAATATTAATTGACTTACTAAAATTCTATTTCACTAATGTTAGCTTCACCAAAACGTTTGAACGGAGCCGCCATTTTCAGTTGACTGTCTATGCGGGAAACAAATGACGATCGCAAAGCATGTGTTATAGTACTGTAAAGAATTTCCAAATTTGAAATGATGGCAAAACAAAGAAACAAATGGTAGGGAGGTGATAAAAACTGGAGAAAGTATATAAAGGTTAGAAGAAATGGAGTACTCTAATACAGTAAAATAGATATTAATTCTATTTCACTAATGTTACCTTCACCAAAACGTTTGAATGGAGCCGCCATTTTTAGGTTGACTCTATGCGAGAAACAAATGACGATCGCAAAGCATGTTTTATAATACCGTAAATAATAATCAGTTTGCAGTTTGAAATGTTGGCAAGAAACGAAACAAATGCTAGGGAAGTCGTAAAGTTGTAGCAATAAACAGACATGATTGGTTGAAATACGTCCTTTCGTACCGTTTTAGTGGTCAAAAATAGTATGACGTATTAAAAGTGTAATAGTCATCAGCTGCAGCGAATTAGGAACAAAACTGCTGGAAGGATTAATGGCTGTCATGGCGACTGTATAAGTTGTCTGTGCTACGCTAGCAAGATTTTGCGAAATTTCCGTACTGCCATCTCGTTCAAAGAAAAGAGAGCATAAACAATTTATTTCTTGAACCGATAGTAATAACTGGTCCGTTGACATGTTCGCTCATAAGCCATTGACATATTGTTTTTACGTTGTGCTCATTACAAACAATACAGCAGAACTAAAGCAGAACACACCGCCATGACACAACAGTGCACGATGTCATTCGTCTGCTAATTCCCGCCCTATACAAGAACCAATCAGATTCACTGATGGCGACTGATGGAGACTGCTACCACCTCTGCAAGCTAATGGCACCGGTGCGACACCGGTGGAGCATCAGTGACGTCATCGGTGGAATTCGGAACACCGTGATGCCATCGGATTGCTCACCGGTGAGATTCGGAATACGCTCCATATTAATAACATTTGATTTATCATAACAATGATTTAGGCTACTTCCAAAACCTATTTTGCTCAAAAACCGATTTTGAACCAAAAACATTCATTCATTCATTCATAGTGTTCTGCCCAAGGACAGGTTTTTCACTGAAAACCCAGCTTTCTCCAATCTTTCCCATTTTCTGCCTTCCTCTTTGTCTCCTCATATGATCCATACTATAATCTTATATCTTCTTCTATCCCGAACTCTTCTTCCTTCACCATTCCTTCCAGTGCATCCATTCTTCAGTAGGCAGTTTCTTTTCAGTCAGTGACCCAACCAATTTATTTTCCTCTTCCTGATCAGTTTCAGCATCATTCTTTTTTCACACACTATTTCCAACACAGCTTCATTTCTTATTCTGTCTGTCCAATTTACACTTTACATTCTTCTCCATATCCACAATTCAAATGCTTCTAGTCGCTTCTCTTCACTTCGTCGCAATGTTCAGGTTTCTCCCCATACAATGCCACACTCCACACAAAGCACTTCATTGGTCTCTTCCTTAGTTTTTTTCCAGTGGTCCGCATAAGATTCTCCTTTTTCTATTAAAAGCTTCCGCTATCCTTATTTTGACTCCTTACATTGCAAGTTTCAATCCTCAATCTTCTTTTCTTCTCCCTGTTGGGTTGTTTCATAATGTGTCCTTCCCCAGCATCCCCCTTCCGGAAATCCAACAACATAATGAACACATTTCTTACATTCTGAATCCAATCATAAAGATTTATTTTGCAATTCCTGCTATTTGTTCCTGAAAAATTATATTTAAAAGAATGATATATTTCCCTTTTTTTTTTTCAGGCCAGAACCTGTTATCTTAAATTTTAATTTAGAAGTTGTTGGTAAACAATGAAGTATTCTAGTAAATTTATTATATAGAATGGTATAAAATATCCGTAAGATAACAATAAACACCCATTTTTTTAATTGGTCCGTATATTTCAAAGCCAGCAATTTTTCTTCTTCCTGTAATAATAACTGAAAGTGAAATATCAGGTTTTGGAAACAAACCATTATATAGCTTTCGATATCGTCCACTTCCATAAATTGCACAAAATATTCTTCTTAAGATCTTATTTTCAAATGAAGCCAGTCTTCTTTAATTGGCTTTTCGTACGATCCATGTTTCAGCGGCGTAAGTTAATGTAACAGTATTATATTCTTGTCTTTGATAAGTATCCTCTACTTTTACTTTTGAATTGTACCGTTCTCAAACGGGGTTGAACTCTCGAACATCGTGTACAATGACAAAATCAGTGGCCATCAGACCACCAAAACGATCTGTTTGTATCTTGGTTATCCCTGTTTCTTGAGTAGCTCTTAAAAGTGTATCTAAAATGAACAATAAATTAGAAAATCCTTTCCTGGAGTACTCAGCCATGTGGGCTGCCTAAATAAGAGGAGAGGAATCAATTATAAGGCGGAGGCTGCTGATTAAAGCCTACACTACGGTTTTCAGAGAATAAAACTTCATAATTACAAAATTACAGCTTAAAACAAACAGCAATTAAGTTGATAGTTCATTGTTCCCTTCCCAACGTTGTGCAATGGATAATGTGTGTAAACATCATATTTGTAGAGGCACTTATTTTCGTCAAGTTATGGGAATAGACTCGGATTGTTCGAAATGGATGTAATTGAGGTTTACTTAACACCAACAGTCTTACGTGAGTGATGGTTTACAAACATGTACAATCTTGGGCAATAAAAGTAGAACTGTGCATGCAAGAAAATCTTGTCACAATAATGACAATGTCATCCAAGTTATGATATTACTTACTAAAGAAAACTAGGACGGCTGCAGTATATAAAACAGTTCAAGCTTACAGACTTAACGTTTCGTGGAAGCGTGGACGTGAGTTTGAATTCTGTTTAGGGGGAATGGAATTTATGGGAGGGGGAAACTATGGCCCAGCACTGCGACCTGTTACGATCTATTGCGCTAATCCTCAAGCTAGGCGCATTCCAAAACCCATACCGGTTGACTACACTAAAGGTACTCGTCCACGGAGCTAGTTTTCTGTCCATTTCAATGAATTTCCAGCGCAAGGTCGCTATTGCAACGTGTAAACTGCACAACGAGCTGCTAGATTGCAGAGGCTATGAGGAAAAAGCGCACAAATGACTTCTGGCTTGCAATACGATCCATGCGCCGTGTACACAGCGATAAGTAAAGTCTGGCGCTACCTCCTTCTGGCATAATCAAGTTAGATAATATTGCAGCTGACGCAGCAAGTCTTCTGTACGGTGCTAGATATGCCAGTGTGTTTATTGCAGAAAAACTGCAGAAGAAATAGAAAATACTCTAAGTATTGATATAAATGATAATATATATTGTATTATTTATATAATGTAAGACCTAAATCTTCATTTATTATAGTATATGATATACAGGGTGATTCACGAGGATTTACCGTCCCTTAAGGAGTTAATTTCCGAAGAAATTCTGAGCAAAAAATGTGATGTAAACATTCGTTCTAATCGCAATATTTTCAGAGTTACACTAATTTGAAATTGTTTATAAAGTACCATTATTTTTTAGTTCTAAGGGTAAAAGAATATTACAGATAGAAAATAAACTATTCAGGGGTATCATTTCTTTAATTAGCTAATATTATGAAGCTAAAAATGTGTTGTGAATTCCATAGTCGCTCGTAAAGAATTTTTTTTTTCGATTTTTAACTACAAAATTACATCTTCATACGCATTTAAGACAACAATTGTTACAAATTACTCCACTCTGGTAAATTCTTCAAGACTATACATTAGGATGCCATTGGTCCCTATACTGAGCAAGATTAATCCATTCTCTATCATCATATCCCACCTCCCTCAAATACATTTTAATATTAACCTCCCAGCTACGTCTCGGCCTCCCTGAAGGTATTTTTCCCTCCGGTCTCCCAAATAACACTCTATATGCATTTCTGGATTCGCCCATACGTGCTACATGCCCTACTCATCTCAAACGTCTGGATTATTGTTCCTAATTATGTCAGGTGAAGAATACAATGCGTGCAGTTCTGTGTTGTGTAACTTTCTCCATTCTCCTGTAACTTCATCCCTCTTAGACCCAAATTTTTTCTAAGCACCTTATTCTCAAACACCCTTAACCTATGTTCCTCTCTCAAAGTGAGAGTCCAAGTTTCACAACCATAAAGAACAACCGGTAATATAAACTGTTTTAAAAATTCTAACTTTCAGATATTTTGACAGCAGACCGGATGATAACAGCTTCTCAACCGAATAATAACAGGCATTTCCCATATTTATTCTGTGTTTAATTTCCTCCCGAGTATCATTTATACTTGTTACTGTTGCTCCAAGATATTTGAATTTCTCCACCTCTTCAAAAGATAAATTTCCAGTTTTTTTAGTATTTACATTTCGTACAATATTCCCGTCACGAGACATAATCATATACTTTGTCTCTTCGGGATTTACTTCCAAACCTATCTCTTTACTTGCTTTCAGTAAAATTCCCGTGTTTTCTCTGATCGTTTGTGGATTTTCTCCTAACATATTCACGTCATCCGCATAGACAAGCAGCTGATGTAACCCGTTCAATTCCAAACCCTCTCTGTTATCCTGGACTTTCCTAATGGCATACTTTAGTAGAGCAAAGTTAAAAAGTAAAGGTGATAGTGCATCTCCTTGCTCTAGCCCACAGTGAATTGGAAGCGCATCTGACAGAAACTGACCTATAATTATTACTAATATTAGCATATTAATTAGTTTTATAATTCTAAATCAATTATATATAGTTCTCTTTCCTATATATTCATATTACAATACATATTTGTGATGCTCGACTGTCTCATTTGACTCCAGCAATTCATTGTTTAAATAATAGCGAAGAATCATAATTACTCAATTCAACAAATTCGGAAAAGAGAAACAGAGTTGGACTGTTATGCCGACAAGATGAAAAGAGTTAATTTCAAGAACATGCTCTCAGTAACAGTAAATGTTTCACAAACAGAATGCCGTTATATTACTACGTTTCTTCATTTCCTCTTTTCTGCTTCTTTGAAATTGTACCGTTTTCCTTTCAATAAAGGGGAGCCATATTAAAGCGTTCTTCTGTCAATATAAATACTCATTTCAACAAAAAATACAGCAGTAGGAACGTTACATTTAACGAAGATGAGGAGGAATGAAATGGCTGTACCAATGTGAGGAATGCAATATGCACAAGGTAGACTCATCATTATTCACAAAGGGGTAAAGTTTTAAACAGACTCACTGTGACGTCAACATTGTAGCAAATTTATGGAGAGGTTTCCACACTCTTACCTCCCACAGCTCCTCCTTTCTCTGTTGCTCTCTCTCCCTCTTATATATGTGTGTGACTCTTCTGTGCCACATAAACAAAACGCGGTGGTGAATCTGCACAATAAGTTACCTAGCTCCTTTAATTTAGCCGAGATATATGTAACTACTGAAGCCATGTTTATCTTCGCATTAAAAAGTAAGTCAAGAACTCCTGGCGCAAAGTAATTTGTTCCAGCGGTACTGTACTCGTAAATTGTTTTAACTGTCATAAGTTCAAGCTTTGATTTTGTTCTAATTTCTACACCGTATTTAGAAATAAGTACAAAGACGTGTTTAAAAAGTATATGGCTCTGCATTCTACCTAAGAGACGTAATTATATTATGGCGGTATCATGCTGTGTGGTTTTGTCTCGAAACTAAAAGGTTTCAATGTACTGAGGCAGAGTTTTCGAAATTTTTGCGAGTAAGGATAATATTAAAACATTTAAAAAATGCTTCGTACTACCACAAACAGTTGCTCCGTCATAATATACTTCTAAAAGCAGTCCGCATAAGCTCTTCTGTAGAGTTAAAAATTGTTTACTTAATTTACAAAGTCCATGTTATGAAAGTTATCCATAATTTCTCTTTATAGTTTATATTACCTTTCGTCTCGTTTCTCTTATCTACACTCTAACCACGACGTAAATACCAGATCACTTATCTGTGGCACGCTAAGTATACCTCTTCATAGAACATTTTGTTATTCATCAACTTTTACAGTATACACCTCGCGACAATGAATTCCTTGTCACAAACTATTAGGGGCTGCAAGACAATAAACATTTTTAAATACAGCTTAAAAGATAACCTTCTTAGCATTTCACTTCAATCATACTGACTTAAACTATCACTGACTACATTGTTACTTCTTCCTTTAGACATGCATCCTGATAGTGCTGTATTTTCAAAATTGTCTCATAATAATCTCTTTCTATTATGTAACATTATTTGAAATATATTAACATTCTTTGTATTTTAGCTTAATTCTGCTACACAGTTTGCATTTCATTGTTTAATTAATAGTTCATAGTATTTTGCTGCTTAATTCGTAAATAATCTCTTGTACACATGTAACTCTTATCTAAATCAAATTGTTGAATTCTTTGTAAGTTCATACATATATATGTATACTTTTTGCCGGTTGAGTGGAAGAGAAGGCCTTACGACCTCAACTCTGCCAGCTAAAATAAATCATCATCATTATTATTATTATTATTATTATTATTATTATTATTATTATTATTATTATTATTATTATTATTATTATTAGAGATGAACAAAACTAACTGCCGCTCTCGCTCCCTGTGTTCGCTGCATTTGTCTTTCGAGTCTCGTCTCGTAACTCTCGTGCGCTTCGAGTCTCGCTCATCATTCTCGAAATATCATTTGATCGGCGTGGAAAGATTTCGTAACTTTGAATAACATACATCATTGAAATAAATAGCATTATAAATGTTTAAATGAGACAAAAAGACAAAACAGTATCTTAGTTATCAAAATGTTCTGGTTCTTTTACATGATATTACCTATGGTTATATAATTATAAAAAAAAAATTGTCTAATAAATTTGTATTTCTAAGGAACGTAAATCATAACGTTAATATCTTTTTACTTGAGATTGCACAGTTTATTTCAAATATATGAAAAGAAAATTCCTAACCTTTTAATAAGGGGCCTAGTAATTAAATAAGAACTGGGGAACGGATTATTATACACTGAAAGGTAGAGATGATGTTTCAATAGGCCACTTGATTGTTTATACATATATAACAGTTGTCAAAGTAGATAAAAGTTCAGTCAGGTATAAACAATGTGGCGATTGAAGGCTGCTTGACGTTCCGGACTTCGGGAGTGATCACTCTCAACGTCTCAAAAACTCGCAAGCAATCTTTACGTCAACGATGCGACGTATACAACATTGTCGTGCGGGTTTTCGGCTTTGTGGGCGCTGTTAGTCTCGCTTTCTCGACCGTTGTTCATCTCTAGTTTGTATACTTTTTGCAACAATCTAATTCTTTCATCGTCTTACAAATGATACTTCTTTTTGTCGTTTATTTTCTTTAAGGCTACACCGTGGTGAAATTTTAATTTTCTAAACAAATGAAAGCGGAAGTCTGAAAATTTGCACAACTATTGTAGGCTTATTCCTTGTAAATAGTGTGTATACCAAATTGCATCTGATTTATTTTATGAGTGTGGTTTTTTGCAAATAAATTTCGATTTTTTATATGTATCACTATTACTCCCACAAATTTTAACATTTTATAACTTTCAAACGCTCCAAAACAAAACTTAGTATCATGTATTTTCATTTCTTTTACCCAAAAAAGAAAAATAATATCTTATATTGTCGACTATAAAAAAAACAAAACAAAATTAGCAACTTCTGCAAATAAAATATTCAAAAAATGTGAGAAAGAAAATCACGATATAGTACGTCTTATTTCAGCAAAATTGGTGCTTTATAATCGTAGACTTATAGACTAATATTACCCTGAGGGAAATCCCTATCTGATTCCCCGAATTTTGCATTCCTTAATAGCATTTTAACTTACAATATTAGAATTTGGGGTAACGAAAGTGACATATCTAAATGTATTTATTTATTTTATTCAAATTTATATATACAGAATACAGAATATAATTACAACTATAGAAATAGAAATAAAATAATACAATCGATATAAAAAAGGAGATACAGTAATGTTAACAAAATTTGAGGACCGAATGAGCAGCGCTCGTGTTCGGTCGCAGTTCAGATATATTATTAATAGGCTTATAAGAGAATATACAAAGTAAAATAAAATAGGAACTAAAATTACAATTACAGCTACAGTGAAATTATATAATATAATAGGCATATATTAATATAAGACGAATATAGAAAATGAAATAAAATAAGATAGGAAATAAAAAAATTAAATAACAGCGGCAATGAACTTATATAATATAATATTAACATAGAGAAAAATAATATCGTACGTGAATAAAGTAGGACAATTTAATATATATATATATATATATATATATATAAGAATCGGTTAAGCGAGAAGTTTTATATGATAAACTTATTGAATTTGGTATTCCCAAGAAACTAGTTCGATTAATTACAATGTGTCTCAGTGAAACGTATAGCAGAGTTCGTATAGGTCAGTTTCTGTCAGATGCGTTTCCTACTCACTGTGGGCTAAAGCAAGGAGATGCACTATCACCTTTACTTTTTAACTTTGCTCTACTAAAGTATGCCATTAGGAAAGTCCAGGATAACAGAGAGGGTTTGGAATTGAACGGGTTACATCAGCTGCTTGTCTATGCGGATGACGTGAATATGTTAGGAGAAAATCCACAAACGATCAGAGAAAACACGGGAATTTTACTGAAAGCAAGTAAAGAGATAGGTTTGGAAGTAAATCCCGAAGAGACAAAGTATATGATTATGTCTCGTGACGGGAATATTGTACGAAATGTAAATACTAAAAAAACTGGAAATTTATCTTTTGAAGAGGTGGAGAAATTCAAATATCTTGGAGCAACAGTAACAAGTATAAATGATACTCGGGAGGAAATTAAACACAGAATAAATATGGGAAATGCCTGTTATTATTCGGTTGAGAAGATTTTATCATCCAGTCTGCTGTCAAAAAATCTGGAAGTTAGAATTTATAAAACAGTTATATTACCGGTTGTTCTTTATGGTTGTGAAACTTGGACTCTCACTTTGAGAGAGGAACAGAGTTTAAGGGTATTTGAGAATAAGGTGCTTAGGAAAATATTTGGGGCTAAGAGGGATGAAGTTACAGGAGAATGGAGAAAGTTACACAACGCAGAACTGCACGCATTGTATTCTTCACCTGACATAATTAGGAACATTAAATCCAGACGTTTGAGATCGATAGGGCTTGTAGCACTATGGGCAAATCCAGAAATGCATATAGAGTGTTAGCTGGAAGACCGGAGGGAAAAAGACCTTTTGGGAGGCCGAGACGTATATGGGAGGATAATATTAAAATGGACTTGAGGGAGATGAGATATGATGATAGAGACTGCATTAATCTTGCGCAGGATAGAGATCGATGGCGGGCTTAAGTGAGGACGGCAATGGACCTGCGGGTTCCTTAAAAGTCATTTGTAAGTATTATTATTATTATTATTATTATTATATTATTATTATTATATTATTATTATTAATACTACTACTACTTACTTACTGAACCCGGAGGTTCATTCCCGCCCTCACATAAGCCCGCCATTGGTCCCTATCCTGAGCAAGATTAATCCATTCTCTCTCATCATATCCCACCTCCCTAAAATCCATTTTAATATTATCTTCCCATCTACGTCTCGGCCTCCCTAGAGGTCTTTTTCCCTCCGGTCTCCCAACTAACACTCTATATGCATTTCTGGATTCGCCCATAAGTGCTACATGCCCTGCCCATCTCAAACGTCTGGATTTCACGTTTCTAATTATGTTAGGTGAAGAATACAATGCGTGCAGTTCTATGTTGTGTAACTTTCTCCATTCTCCTGTAACTTCATCCCTCTTAGCCCCAAATATTTTCCTAAGCACCTTATTCTCAAACACCCTTAACCTATGTTCTTCTCTCAAAGTGAGAGTCCAAGTTTCACAACCATAAAGAACAACCGGTAATATAACTAAAGGTTTTATAAATTCTAACTTTCAGATTTTATGACAGCAGACTGGATGATAAAAGCTTCTCAACCGAATAATAACAGGCATTTCCCATATATATTCTGTGTTTAATTTGCTCCCGAGTATCATTTATATCTGTTACTGTTGCTCCAAGATATTTGAACTTCTCCACCTCTGCAAAAGGTAAATTTACAATTTTTATATTTCCATTTCGTATAATATTGTTATTATTATTAATATTATTACTATTATTATTATCATTACTATTATTATTATTATTATTATTATTATTGTTATTGTGAGTGAATGCTGATATTTATAGGTTCCATGTGTATTATGTTTTGTAATAATTATGTAGAGAGTGATGGTAGATTAAGAACTGGAACACACATCTAATCCGCCATGACGTGAACAAAGATTGATGAAATAAATAAGTAAATAAATTAATAAATTAATAATAATAATAATAATAATAATAATAATATGCCACTCCTCAAGTTATATTGCCCGTGGAGATGCTCACTGTAACCGGTATCTCAGTTTTGCTATTGGTCCACGAAAGTTCAGGGTGCAGCTAACGACTTTGTTGAGTGTACTAGCTCGTCTTTCTCTTGCGAAGGAATTTAATTTGAGAGTAACGTTGAATTACTTGACCTCCTTCACACAATGTTAAGAACCAACATTGTTCAATGACCACCACTTCCTTGAAAAGTCAGAAAATAAACGTGAGCACTGTTCCAATGAAGGACAGTGCACTTGCTCCGTTGTTCTCCCAAACAGTGGTGCTTTTAAACAGGCAGCGAACATGGCGAGTATCGCGTTTCAAACGGAACGCCGCTGCAGCGGAGATTGGAGGAGGTTGGCTCTATTAACACATGGTAGGCAGGGAATCCTTCAAAGAAGCGTTACATTAGTTTGATGGGCGCTCTGCTCTTCAGTCATTCCTTAATTTAAATTACAGCCGTGATGACATCACAGAAAATTAGCCCACCCCTTCCACCCTCAGCTTTACAGCATATGAGTGTGACCTGACGGAAGTGAGGATGTAATTAGGATGTTTTCAGAAATAAGACGCTACGAAACCTCATTTTCTGTAAAATGTCTGAAAATGTTCTCATAATATCACTTCGTATTGGAATCCAATGACTGAAGCTGATTAATATTATTTATTTATTTAATCTGAGAGGATTAAGGCTATAAGGCCTTCTCTTCCATCCTACCAGATAGCACATATATAAAAAAAAGAAATACAGACGCTGATAAAAATAGTACAAATTAAATTAAAGCCCTATAGAGGGTCAACAGGGTCAAAAGAACACTATAGAGCTCTTATCGAGCTAATACAAGAAAAAAAAAAGAAAGAAAAATAGAGATAGCAATGATGACAGTGGTAATTGATAATAATAATAATAATAATAATAATAATAATAATAATAATAATAATAATAATAATAATAATAATGATAATAAACACCTCAATCGTTTTGGCATCCTTCCATCAGCATCTGCATTTTGTGCCATCAACAGGAAGACATGGATAGACAATATCTTGCAAAATGCCCTGCTCTGAAATCCTCCAAGGAAGTCGACCGCTACTGGGAAGCCAAAGCCCTAATGTTTTTAATTACTTAATCCGTAGTTTTGTTCACCACTTTCTTCTTTTTCCCTCAGTCAATGATAGTAAATATCATGTACTAGCCATTAGACAAATAAATAAATTAATTAATTAATAATAATAAATACATTATATATATAACTTAAATAACACATGTAAGGTCAATTAAACAGTGTTCATGGGTTAGATAAGAAACATACAATATATATATATATATATATATATATATATATATATATATATATACATCACAGTTGTATGAACTCTTTAAAAATGATGATAAATAAAATTGGTAAAATTAAACATGTTTCGGAGGCTGTTCCTCCATTCTCAGTGACATTACCACGACTGCAAAAGGAAAATAAATATATAATATTCGTGAATAGTTGTGTTTAGAAATAAAGTGCAAAAAATATACGATGTATGTTTTTTACGTTACATATAAATTGTCAATTTTACAACAGCATAGTTACAGTATTTATTATATGTCATGGGTTAAGACGAAGTTGCGCAACCTGACAGGTATTCAACAAGCAATTCCATGAACTAGAATGTGATGTTTTAATTTAAATTTGAATTTTGATTTTGTCCGACAGTCTCTGACATGGTCAGGCAGGGAGTTCCAGAGGCGTGGAATAGATATGCTGAAAGATGATGAGTAGAAGGATGTTCTGTGCAGAGGAATGAAGACTATAAGAGGGTTGCAGGCAATATTTATCTACAATTTGGATCCTTTTAAAAATTCAGCTTTCCTGGCTATCTACCACGATGTCATTCTGTCACCGAAGATAACTTTCTAAATCAATGTGCTCACAATTACATAGTCTTCCATAATACAGAGTGTTTAAAAAATACGGGGCATAATTTCAGGTATGTATTTCCCACATGTAGACAATCAAAATAGTTCATTACAACATGTGTCCGGAAATGCTTCATTTCCGAGTTATGGCCTTCACAACATTGAAATTCACCGGAACGTTTTTCTTTCCGCAGGTCGTTGTCATTACAGAATATGTTCAAAATGTCCACCTCCTGCTTGAATACAGACCTCACATCGATTTCTCATTGACCTGCGAACACGATCCCAAACTCCAGGAGCATTGCGTATGTCCTCAGAGCATGCCACAATTCGATTCCGAAGGGATTCCAAATCAGGCACCGGAGACGAATAAACCAATGATTTTAAATGCCCCCACAAGTAATATGGACATTGTCGCTGTGGGTACCTCTCCTGGTACAAACGACAAGCCAGCGTAGCATTGCCGTCCGCCTTACCGTACATGAAGTGTATCTCTGCCAGCTCTTGATTTGAATACATGTCGCACAGTCTAACGCCTACACAACACTGAATGTAACCTTCGCCTCGGAATGAACTGTCAGAGTGCCCTCTTAATGTCTCCTTTGACGGCAACGACCTGCGGAAAGAAAAACTTTCCGGTGAATTTCAATGTTGTGAAGGCCATAACTCGGAAATAAAGCATTTCCGGACACATGTTGTAATGAACTATTTTGATTGTCTACATGTGGGAAATACATACCTGTAATTATGCCCCGTATTTTTTAAACACCCTGTATATGTCGCGTCCGTCAAACCGCAAGCTCAGCGGTATTCTCTGTTATACGCCCCGCACAGTTACCGCGAAATCAGCCGCAATTTCTACGGTAGATACTTTAGCTTCTAAAATATGTTTAGCGGGGAAATGCTTGTAAAAAGCTTAAAATTAGTACAAAATGATCTCACTTTTCTCACAAGAGACTTTCAATATGTCCTCCTCCAACTTCAATATATTTTTTATATCCCCGAAAATTGTTCTGAAGTACTAGACTAATCTCTCCTTACGAAATATTTCAATATATATTTTCAATATTTTCTTCCATCTTAGCATAACTTAAAACTAAAAGAGATCGCTGCAATATGCCACACACCATTCTCAAACGATTATAAAAAAAAAATCGCAATATACTATACACGAATGAGTATTCCCTTCAGTGTTTTCAAATAATTGGAATTATGTATCACAAAGACCTATGTGCAAGGCGAGAAAATGCTGCAAATGAAATTACAGTTAAAAGAAAGTACAATTGAAAATATGGTCTAAATAAATACAATAAGTTATTAAGAAGAAAGAAAAGACATATTTAAATTTTTCACAGAAACTTACATCAGAATCCGAAAATAATTACGACAAAACATGTGAAATGAGAGCAACTCACCAAGGATCGTGGGAAAAATCCATAAGCACCGCAGAAGACGAAGTTCCTGAAAGAAGATTAATGCACATGAAGTAGTGAAAACACTCAACTCAGCAGAAAGAGATACAAAACATACATACATACATACATACATACATACATACATACATACATACATACATACATACATACAGGGTATAAACGATATAAACTGCCACAATTATATAGACAGTACATATCGGTCTACTGAACAAAATATTTCGTGAAATTTAATTATTTATTCTTATTTTATTTTTAATTTGTAAAATACTATGTTTTTAAGATTGATAATAGTGGCATTATTTATTTACATTTCAACTGAACGTAAATGTTACTGCCAATGGCCTTGCACCCAACACATACCAATACACAATAGAGTAACAAACGACTGCTTTAGCGTATATACAGAGTGTCCGGGAAAAACCTGACGCAAAAGAAATAACTATATCTCTGAAACTATTGCATTTATTGCCGTGATATTTTCACATTTACAAAGAGAAACACAATAAGTTCTAATGTACCTCTATATGAGCACCATTTGTGACCAGGACTATGTCCAGGCAATACTCAATCTCCTGTCACACACACGAAAGCATCTCTGGTGTGATTAGTCCTATTACTTCGTAGATTCGGCCACGTAACTCACGTCTTTCACAAACCCCACAAAAAGAAATCCAGTGGGACCATGTCCGGGGACCGTGGTGGCCATGGTGTAGGTCCGCCTCTTCCAATTCAACGGTCAGGGAACGTGTCATCGAGGAAAGCGTGCACATGGTTAGCATAGTGTGGCAGCCTCCGTCCTGTTGAAACGCGGTTTCTGGTGGTAGTTGTGAGACAGCGTAATTTCGCAGCATATCCAGGTATGTGTTACCTGTCACTGTGAGCTCTTGTCCATTCGGAAACGACGTTGTACACGCTTGAATGACTTAAATTCAGCAAGCCATAAAACGCATTCTGCTTTTTCTACTGTGGTAAACATTGTTTGGCTGTTCATTTGGTACACCCACAACTTGCATTCTCAGCTCTGAGAGCAAGGCTGACTATATACGCTGCGTAGAACGAGCTTTTTCTCGTTTTCTCCTAGCACAATGATATTCGCATGCGCGTAACATGCTGCTAGATAAAAAAAAACTCATTGAGTTTCTCTTTCTAACTGTGAAAACTTCGAGGTAATAACTGTAATAGTTTCAGATATATAATTACTTCTATTTCGTCAGGTCTTTCCCGGACATCCTGTACCTGGCAAAGCAGCCAAAATAATGACTGTCTATTCTCTTTTCCAAAACAGTTATATACTTACAAAACACATTTTTCATGGGAAAACCATGACAATTACAGAAAAACATTTTACTTTTTCCTTCAGTTGTGGATGCTCTGATTTAGTAACTGCCACCATTCTCGTCCTGTGCAGCACTTGTAGGCCTATAGGTCATTCGCTACCTCGAGAAACCAAATGCATGTGTATGTCGTAGCTTATAGTAAGATCGTTATGGTGGGGCTAGCTAGCTACAAGTGGAAGCGTAGCTTCCCAATCCACTTTCTTATTCCCCCTCACACGCAGGTAGTTTTCACGAGATTAACGAATGGCTTATAACGCGGACTGCAGTGACCATGCTGACTTTTTGCAAGAAAAAATAATTCGGAATCGAAAATAGTCTCCAAGCACAGTTGCACCAAAATAAGAACTGGAGCAGTAATTAGAGTATAGCTAAAACAGCAGATGAAAATACTAATACAGCAAAATTTAAAGCCTTCTCGCACACGACAGATGAGAACAGTGATATAAGTCGCATGAGAGCTACAGAAATGGAGTTTTTAAGATGATTACGTAAAATGTTGCACAAGAAACAAGAGAATTGGAAATGAAACAGCAAGATTATAATTGGATATATATTTTTCTGTTAACGATACGCTGTTATACAGTGTTGCCAATTGGACGGAAGTTCCGTCAAAACTGACGGAATTTCAACGTAGCGGACGGGAAAAAAATGCCTTTGAAGGGTGACGGATTTTCTGGCGGAAATTACAATTTACATCACCTTTTGACTTTTTTAGCTGCTGTCATTTTTAATTATTTAATTTTTTGGGGCGCGTAGACCAACCCAGCACATCAACTGCAGATGATGTCGATGAATAATTATTTTAATAAAGATTGGTAAGTTGTGTTAAAATTTTCTTTTAACTTTTATATAGATATATAGAGTGGATCTTATTATTTTTAATTTTGACGGATTCTGACGGATTTACAGGTGTTAGACTGACGGGTATACAAGTTATGTGTTGGCAACACTGCTGTTATAAAGCAATTCAGCCATCGGACGCGATCAACTGCATAACATAAACATCGAGAGTACGTTGACGTCACTTCTTTCCTCTGAGATTGGAGTCGTCTAAGTTTGGCGAGTACAGTCTACTACAGCGTTGTCAGGCACAGCCTAAACGGAGCGGAGCGCTCCACTATAACTCGTTGCGAGCTCCGGTGCTTCCACAGACATAAGCAAGTTCACGCTCCGACTGGACGTCTCTAGCACCACAACCGGTTTCGCACTACTGGTCTACTATATACAGTCACGAAGCTTGGGATTATTTTTTGCCAACGAGTTGCATTTCTCGCGATAGTTGCTAGCCGCTTGGAGCGCTGTGAGTACTAGGAACAATAGAATATGTCACTGCCATCGTGATCTAATACAGGCCGTAAGGCAGGCCATGTGACTCGCTTAACCCGATCACGAAGGGCGGCGTTTCAACCATATAAATTAATTAGAATGCATAAAGAGTAACATATATTTCTCTAAAATGTAGTGTAATTGCATTAATAAAATTTAAAACAACGATTAGGGGACACTTTAGACATAATTCCTTGCGAGTAAAGGTGCAATATTATTTTGGTGTGAAAATTACGTTGTTCATATGTGTAATACGCGCCTTTATTTCGATTAAATATTGCGAAATTCAGTTACACCGCACGAATATTTAGATATGTTGAAATTATAGGTTATGTTTACTGTACCAGTTGCCCCTTTCTGTCTAATTTTAGTGGTCTCCAATGCCCTGCCACTACATATGTATGTTATGTCATATGGATATTAAAGGTTATGTTTACTATATTTAACTTATATTCCTATATTCGCAATTATACATTATAATTAAACATAATGTCATTCTATTTGTCTGTATTTTAATACTACAATTGAGTACTGAATTATTGTATTTATCTACTACTTAACAGACGAAGTAACACAATCGTACGTACGCTAAGTTCATAGGAGTGATATGGTAAATTTTCTGTCTATAATTAAGGAAGGTAGATATGCTAAATTAAAATCGCAATATAAATTCGTTTTTATTGAACCTCAAAATAGCTTCCATTCTAAACTTGAATTGTTGACGCGGACAGATTATGTTAACACGTAAAATTCTCTTCACATTAAAGTAACACAGTTTTGTAATTATTTCTGCAACATATTATGCAACAAGAAGTAAACGGAACTTATGGACACATTACACTAATAAAACTTAGCAATGATAAGCAATAAAGTTATAATACAATATTTCACTGAGCTCCATACACTGAAATAGAAAACCCGAACAAACATTACGGCCTGGTCTAGATCGAAAAAGCATTGACTGTGCCATATTTTGCATTTTTGTGAAAAGCTATGTAAACTGTGAAATGTTCGTTATCGGTTGTAATAACTGTAAATTACTAAAAATACAATAATTTGAATAATAATATGGGACCAGGAGACGTTTGTAGTGCTATAAATTGTAAGAAAATTAGTTAGAGATATCCTTCTTCCGAAAAATCCAGGAAGGTGAGTTTATAGAATATAATACAGGGACATCACTTTATTTTCACCAACATTTTTAACATTAACCTGGCTATACTCGGAAACACTGTTACCCCCTTCCATTACAGGAGTTTGATGTCACTAGTGCAATATGTAAACAAATCATTTTACTAGGTATAGGTGGAGAGAAAAGTAGTGTATCCATTTATGTTGTAGGGAAATACGATATTACGATTTTCAGTTTGATCATCACTTTTACGGAATTTATCAAAATACAGTAGAGTAGTAACATTTTTTTTTCAAAAACTCAACTTTTCAGGCGGCTATGTTCGTTATGTAATGTCTACTTTATTTAGCATATTAATTATTGATGTTAACATACAATATAGAGAGTGCATTTAAATTGAGGGGGTCATAAGTAAAGGCCTGTAAGTGCACTTAAGTTACTTTTGAGAAAATGGGGTTTAAATATTTAAGCTTTCGTAAAATCGGTGAAATTTTTATTTAAATTTTAATGTGTGATGCGATTAAAATATCCCTTTGCCACTAAAATTTTAGATACTTTTTCTTACAGTGGATGCACTTAACTCATGTTATTACAAATGTCACTAGCATTCCTTTGCTTCTAGCCACCTCAATTCAAAAAAAGCTAATCTGAATTTTTAAACAAGTTGCTGAAAATGGTTGCCGTTCATTACAATGCAGGCTTCAATTCAGTACGCATATTATTAAAAACATTTTGAAGCATATTGTATGAAATTGAATTTATCGTTTCTTGAATATAATTTTTTAGTACGATATTATTAATATAGATTCTTTCTTCTATAGAAAACGCAATCATATTTCTGAAACACACTATACACTGCAGTGTTTACTTCACTGCTTGAAGACTTCGAATACAACAGCGGCCGTAAGTTTGTGTGTGTGACGAGAGCAAGGACATTAGTGAAGGGGTGGGAGTGAAGTACATTCAGAAATGCAGGTACAATAAAAATGCAAGTAAAAATAAAATGATGTCCCTGTATATATTTTATGAAAATAATATATAAACCTTATGTATTTCATATTTAAATAGTGGAAGGAAGGTGTTAATTTTTTCAAAAGAACACGATATCGAAAGTACAATACATTTTATCGTCTGCTAGGGAAAGAGTCTGTGATGAGGCGATAGTAACGATCCTAGTGGTGAGCAACTATCTGTGGATGCATATTTCAACTGTCTATTTTTGCATATTTAGTAAGTATTAAGCTTCGTGACTGTATATACTAGACTGTGGTATATCTTTATTTCTCTTTTCAGATCTCTTTCTATCGTGGTATATTAAAAATTCCTTCAGCCACATATTCCGCAGAGTCATCTGGTGGCTGAATTTTGTTACAGTGCAACGTGCTTTTAGAGGGATTTAAAAAATCCGTCGGCAGCTCGGTTACCACATTCATTTCCTCTTCAATCCTGAATTGCGTGACCTGGCTGATTTGTTTTGTACCAAACAAAAGAGTCAGATTCAACATTACTACATATCTATAATTAGGCTTGGCTCTCACGAACAAAGTATACAGCGTTAATGCCTAGAATAGATAAAACCAATAAGGCCGCCCTAACAGGAAGCAATTCCAATTAGGGCTGAGAACAATAAGCGACAAATTTTAAATTCCATTTAATTTCAAGTCCAATGGCGTAATATTGCCGGCACGTGTATATTACTGGGTTCCGATTATTCATGAGTACACGTTCTTATCAATTTTGTCCTTAGAATTCAAATTTATTAGTGAAATATGTTGCTATTCAGCAATGTATGCAATGGAGGGGGGAAAGGACTGACCCCTACCCCTCTGTCGTCTGGCTCAGTTGCCTGATGACTGATACTTTATTGGTGCTACAAGGTTCCAACATGTTTTCGGACAGTTGACTAAACAACAAATATAAATAGGCGTGTAGGTTTGAGGAACGAGGCTTGCTGAGTTTCTCAAATACACGATTGTCCTCTTCGTATACACGATATACCTCTTCATAGAACATCTCGTTATTCATCATCTTTTACAGTATCCACCTCGTAACAATGGAATCCCCTGTCACAAAGTATTAGGGACTGCAAGACAATAAACACTTTTAAAAACAGCTTAAAAGATAACCTTCTTAGCATTTCACTCCAAACATACTGACTTAAACTATCACTTTCTACATTGTTACTCCTTCCTTTAGACATGATAGTGCTGTATTTTCAAAATTATCTCATAATAATCTCTTTCTATTATCTAACATTATTTGAAATATATTAACATTCTTTGTATTTTAGCTTAATTCTCCTACATAGTTTGTATTTCAGTGTTTAATTAATAGTTTATAGTATTTTGTTGTTTAATTCGTAAATAACTCTTATATACCTGTAGCTCTTATCTAAATGAAATTGTTGAATTCTTTGTAAGTTCATACATATGTATTTATACTTTTTGCTGGTTGAGTGGAAGAGAAGGCCTTATGGCCTTAACTATGCCATCTAAAATATATTATTATTATTATTATTATTATTATTATTATTATTATTATTATTATTATTATTATTGTCAAAATACTTCACGAATGTATACCATGTGAATGAAATTGCATTTCACACACTATCACAGAAAAAATAAATATCACCTTACTATCTTCAGCAATATCCTTAACATTTGTTTGGAGTTCATTTCGAAAGGTTGCAATAAGTTAAGTACAAATTAAAAAAGAATAGTATTCAGTCATATACAGTAACTAGAGCTAATGAAAAGGAAGCAGTTAAAGCTAGTGATGGTACCGAGTATAGCTGCACTGTACGCTGCTTACGTCAAATTTTTAGGGGAAATTCACCCCATTCCACCCCCCGCAGCTATAGTCGGTATCATCACTAGCTTTAACTGCACCCTTTTCATAGCCCTACATATGACTTACTTTAATGTAAATTATACAAATATAAATATAAATTATATATTTTTTAATTTTTAAATTTTGTTAACGTTTTCGCCATTCAGTATCGCATCTTCAAACATTCATAATTAAAGATATATGGTGAAAAAATATACATTGCATTAAAATTGTAGTGAAGATGTTTACATAATATCAAAGTATAGATAGTTGACATCAATATTAAAAACATTAAAAAACGGCGAAACACTTCAGTGCACCAATTAAAATCGAATATCAAATATTCATATTTAATCGGAAATTAATTAATTAATTATATCTTGTTAATCTAAAATAATCATACGTGAATACTATTAATGAAATACGTGTACGACTTGTATTACCATGTTAAAAATAATTTAAAGAAAATGCAAAAAATTGTATTTGAGCGTGTTACGTGTATGAAAAAATGGTTATGGACTGTTATTTAAATGTGTAGAATTATTAAATATGTATATTTTTACAAAAAGAAAAGACTAAATAATACTAAATTACAACCAATCATATCAAAGTCCATTAATTGAACTACGATGTGACTACCATGTGTGGACGAGAAGTTGTTAAAGTATGTTTATTGTATTACTATATATTATAAATGCAAAATATTTCACAAAACGCATAGTAACATTTTTAGTTTCTCCATCATACGTAATTTAATTCATGTCAAAATAAACTTCAATTTCTGCATAATTACATATCTTTAAAAGAAATTTGAAATGCATTGGTAATAACAGTAAAACAGGTACATTACATTTCATGTTTTATGTATGTATAATATGTATTAGTTTAATTTGAAATCTTGCCTTCACCGTAATACAACATAGCACATCTGGTTAACACATTTTTTTAAATTACATAACAAAATTTATCATTCATTAAATGCATTTATAATATATAATAACACAATCAACATATTTTAACAACTTCTTGTTCACACATAGTAATCACATCGTTTTTTTATTTTTATTTTACGACGCTTTATCAACAGCTTAGGTTATTTAGCCTCTGAATGAGATGAAGGTGATGATGCCGGTGAAATGAGTCCGGGGTCCAGCACCGAATGTTACCCAGCATTTGCTCATACTGGTTTCAGGGAAAACCCCGGAAAAAACTTCAACCAGGTAACTTGTCCCGACCGGGAATCGAACCCGGGCCACCTGGTTTCGCGGCCAGACGTGCTAGCCGTTACTCCACATCGTAGTTCAATTAAATGACTTTGATATGATTGGTTGTAATTTAGTACTATTTTTTTGTAAAAGTATGCATAATTAAAAATTCTTCACATTTAAATAGCAGTCCATAACCATTTTTTCACACTCAAAAACAATTTTTTGCATTGTGTTTAAATTATTTTTAACATGGTAATACAAGTCATACTCGTATTTCATTAACAGAATTTCACGTATGCTTATTAGAGTTCAACAAAATGTTATTCATTCATTCATTCATTCATTCATTCATTCATTCATTCATTCATTCATTCATTCATTCATTCATTCATTCATCCATCCATCCATCCATCCATCCATCCATCCATCCATCCATCCATCCATCCATCCATCCATCCATCTATTTATTTATTTATTTATTTATTCATTTATTTATTTATTTCCGATTAAATATGCAATTTGATTTTTTATTTTAATTGGTACACTTAAGTGTTCCACCTTTTTTATGTTTTTAATATTGACATCAACTATAATTTGATATTATGTAAACATTCACAATAATTTTAATGTAATGTATATTTTTTCACAATATATCTTTATTATCAATGTCTGAAGGTGCCATACTGAAAGGCAAAAACGTTAACAAAAACGTTTAAACATTTAAGAAAAATATAATGTAAATTTATAATTGTATGTTACATTAAAATAAGTCATATGATTGAATACCAATCTTCTTTATTTCTCAACATTTGTGCCGTTTTCAAGGTGTTGAATAATATTTACTTTTTTAAGAAATACTCAGACGTGAACGTGTTTGTCGCATGATGCCTTACCGTTATGCGGGGACTTGGATTCTCATCACAACAACAGACCACGTTGTTCTGTTTTGCTGCTTTCTTTAGACTCAAACGCATTTCTACTAAATCCACGAAGCAATGTATTTATGTTTACCAATAGAATGCCGATATAACTGTGAAATGCATCCTCATATCTAAACAGTGCCACTTGTTTCCAGGTGGTCACTAGGATGAGATTCACATGGATGATCACATCACAGTTCACTGGCTTCCCGTCCCTTAAAATATCTCTCTTGGTGTCTGTTTTTACATGAATAGCAGTATTCTGCGTAGCCCTCCGAAACACACACACGCTTGAGGAAAGGCATAAAATTTATAGATAAAAGACCCCTCTCCCGCAGTTTTTAAACTAAATAAACTGTGTCATTTACAGGAGTAAGGACTACAGTTTAAAACGGCACATCGTCCACTGTGATGTGTCATGAATTTCGTTTTATCTCGATGTTCGCCATAAAACAGTTAAATGGCGTCTGCTCAAGACAAGAACTAAAGTGAATTTCTCTCTTGATAATCGTTTGCCAAGACTTGTTTAATGACAGTGACTTAACTTTCGAACTTGTGTTACGACTTTGAAATACCTGTCACTTGGCAGACATAGTCATTCAGTTAAATATTTTAAATTCGTTAGAAACAACAGTTTCAGTAACATTTTATTGCGAGTTTAAACCTTCTGCGAAAGAAATTGAATAGAAGTTAATTGTTAACTGAAAATCAGGTTAAAGATTGCTTATTCTTACGAGATGTCCACCGAGTTAGCTTTATGGTAGCGCGCTTGCTTCCACACTAGCCGGCCCGGGTTCAATTCCCGGCGGGTTCAAAAATGTTCGTGACAATTTCTACCTCGAGACTATGAGATATGTGGTGTACAACTTCTAATCACTAGATTTTGCACCAATATGCTCGCAATATTGAGTACAATAATATTTAAAAATATGCATGTTTGTCAGTTTTAACTTATGTAGCCTATATTTGTATTTGTATATTTATACAGATTTTAATGTATTAACTATTGAAGAAATTTATAAATATAGTTTACTAACTTACTACCACAGAAATCAAATAAAACATAAATCTAATCGACATGAATATCGTACTCGAAGACAAAAGTCTACTTTCCCATTAATTGAGCCTAAATGTCATACAAGTGCAGCTCTTAAACATGGTGCTAGTTTCGGCCCAACACTTTATAATAAAATTACTAACCATTTTCCAAATTTGAAATATTTTAAAATTTAAGCTTTTAAAAAAGAAATTTATAAAATTATTCATGACATATAATATTAACAAATGTATTTTTTTACCTTTTATTTCTGTCGACTGTATTCATGTTTTTATTGAATGTCACTGGCTTCTGTCTGATTGTCAATTTATATTAAATGTGTATTTTTCTCTCTTTTTGTCTTTCTTCTTCTTCTTCTTCTTTTTCGCTCTTGTGTGTTATTTAATGGTTTGAATTAAGTTACTTACTGTATTTAGTAAACTGTCCTTGTAAATGTTATGTTATATTATTGACTAAGACCACACCGTACACGAGCCTGGCTCTTACGGTAGCAGCTAGAAACATTTTTGTTTTATAAATTTAATTTATACTCATTAGCTTGCTAATTAAATAAAAAATTAAATAAATAAAAATGCTGTACAACATTTAAAAACTGAAGAAAGAAAAAAATCTTTACAAGATGTGCATACAACTACACCAAACGTTACACGATCACTGGACATTAATTTTATTAATAATGATACCTGCTAAACTAATTTTCGATACTAATGTTAGTTTATATCTAAGTATATTTGCGGGTATTATTATTAGATGATATGAAGGGTTCAGAGCCATAGTGGGCCAACCGCCATTTATTAAAAACGGAGAAAGCAAGGGTTAACGTTAACTGAATACCATAGTTTAATGAAGATTGACACATCATTTAGTTTTAATGTGTATACTTTATATTACTTGCTATATGTTTCCATTGAATTATGGTAATAACTTCATTTTAACCCTTGTTTTCTACGGTTTTAATAAATGGCGCTTGGCCCACTATGGTTATGAACCCTTCATATATATAAATTACTGATCATGATTGATGAAGAAAAATACGGAAGGATTAGGAGACCAATACGGGAGCCGGGAGGGTCCAAAAATATTAGTTCACATACGGTAGTTTTCAGAAAATACGGGAGAGCTGGTCACCCTAACTATACCACATGATGAAGTCCAATATGAATGAATGAATGAATGCATGAATGAATGAATGAATGAATGAATGAATGAATGAATGAATGTATGTATGAATGCGTCGCTACCTGAACAAAGAACTCCCTCGCCGTTGGATAAGGCGATGCGCTGAAGATGACTTAGCCACAGTCTACTATATACAGCAGTGATCGCCAAAAGCTGTGTCGCGACACATGCCCCTGCCTTCACTCAAGCGTAACCATGGCATCATATCCCCACCCTGTATTTACAGCCTTCACTTCGATATAAGACAAGACATTTATCAACAGCGGACGTACGCATGTACTGTAATGTTACAAGTGTGTAGGATAATATTATGTTTCGATGTCTTTTCCAAAACAGAAAACAGATAATATGAAAACTTAATTTTAAGGACCATGGGAGCAAAAGTATTTCTTTTGTGCAGATGGAAAAAAATATGAGATACTTAATTTTCTGTAAAATTTTAAATGAAATATAAAAGAACAATGTACGTTGTCATTATTCTTCTTTAAATAAAGACTACCACGCCCTTACCTGTAAATTGAATATTTTATTAATAAACCAACAATAAAAAGTATCAGCTTCTATGTCTTCATCGGGGTAAAATACTTCGACGTTTTTTCCGACGTATGTAGTAGTATATTTTGAATATTTCATTAATAAACAAACAATTAAAAAGTATCAGCTTCTATGTCTTCATCGGGGTAAAATACTTCGACGTTTTTTCGAAGTGTGTAGTGTAATTTACAACTTCGTGACCAGCCTGGTACGTATTATTAATTTCAAATATCTGCTGGTGTGAAGTACACGTTCTTTTTATGGTAAATAAGAAAATATACTTTATTTTATTAATAATACAAAAATAATTAGTAGGAGGATAAAAGTTAACACGGAAAAATGAATGTGTAGTTATTAAGTAGAAGAATATTATATTGTTTTTGTTTTCTGGTCACAGTCCATCTCTGCACTTTTATTCGCTGCATTACCTGAGGAGATACCCGCTCCATTCCTCTCCCTGCGACAGTGGTGTGCGGGTTGCATTTCTATTACGTCACAATTTCGTGTTGTTTGGCAACCACTGATATACAGTCACGAAGCTTGAGTTTTGAGGGTGCTAGAAACAATAGACTGTGGCGGTACTATTTTGCATTGCCTGTAATGAGGCGATATTAGCGATCCTAGTGGTGAGCAACTATATAATGTTTGCATATTTACTACGTATTGAGCTTCGCGACTGTATATACTAGACTGTGACTTAGCGTTGTCACAGTGGTCTCCTAGCTTGCATTACAGATCCATTTGCGACCATTACCAGGGACATGCTACTGCGCGTTTGGACGAACTTCAATATCGCATCGATGTGTGTCGTGTAATGAGAGGAAGCCACGTCGAACACTTGAGGTGTGTCCGAAACTTGGACAGTTTCTGTTTATTTTGATGTAATTCTAAGTGTTATATTTGTCTTTATGCAGCCGCATAAAACCCGATGAATCATTTGTAATTGTCCTGTATTATATTATGTTTCTTATTCAGAGTATTTTGTTTTTCATAATTCAGGATTTTGTTGTCTATCAAAATTGTTGGTCTGATGTTTTGAATAAAATCTCAAAATTATTCGTCTGATGTATGCGATATATGCAACAGAGGGGGAAAGATACTAATCAACTTACCTCATTATCTCCTGGCTTACTTTCCTCATAAGTGATGCCTTGTTGCTTAAACAACAAACAATCCAACCAATGCTATATAATTCAGACTTGTGCTATACAGGGTGTTTCAAAAATACGGGGCATAATTTCAGGTATGTATTTCCCACATGTAGACAATCAAAATAGTTCATTACAACATGTGTCCGGAAATGCTTCATTTCCGAGTTATGGCCTTCACAACATTGAAATTCACCGGAACGTTTTTCTTTCCGCAGGTCGTTGTCATTACAGAAGATGTTCAAAATGTCCACCTCCTGCTTGAATACAGACCTCACATCGATGTCTCATTGATCTGCGAACACGATACCAAACTCCAGGAGTATTGCGTATGTCCTCAGAACATGCCACAATTCGATTCAGAAGGGATTCCAAATCAGGCACTGGAGACGAATAAACCAATGATTTTAAATGGCCCCACAAGTAGAAATCGAGAGGGTTCAGATCAGGTGAGCGTGGAGGCAGGCCAAGCAATTGGGCCACCTCTACCTATCCATCGAGTTAAATTTTCCGTACTCGCACAGACGGTAATGGAGACGTACAAATGTCTTCCGATCTGGACATTGTCGCTGTGGGTACCTCTCCTGGTACAAACGACGAGCCAGCGCAGCATTGCCGTCCGCCTTACCGTACATGAAGTGTATCTCTGCCAGCTCTTGATTTGAATACATGTCGCACAGTCTAACGCCTACACAACACTGAATGTAACCTTCGCCTCGGAATGAACTGTCAGAGTGCCCTCTTAATGTCTCCTTTGACGGCAACGACCTACGTAAAGAAAAACGTTCCGGTAAATTTCAATGTTGTGAAGGCCATAACTCGGAAATAAAGCATTTCCGGACACATGTTGTAATGAACTATTTTTATTGTCTACATGTAGGAAATACATACCTGAAATTATGTCCCGTATTTTTGAAACACCCTGTATAACGAAAAGTCAAAACAATGTTATAAGACCAAGCAATGAATGAAAAACCAATATTATTCCATACAATCCGAAGTAATAAATGCTATTTAATGCAAACCAATATCATATAATACAAATAAATGGCCTGCAGTGCAAACCAAAGACATATAGTGCAAAGAAATACCGAGTAGCCAAAATTAGTGCTGTGTAGCGTAATTCGGTCTCGTTTAGCGCAGACCATTGTCCCGTAATGCAAATTAGTGCCGTGTAGCGCAAATCAGTTCCGTGTAGTGCAAGTCAGTGCCCCGTAGTGCAAATCAGTGCCGTTTAGTGCAAACCAATGCCGTGTAGTGACAATCACTACTATGTATAGTAAAAATCAATGCCACGCAGTGCAAAGCAGTACCATGTAGTGCAAAGCAATGGTAAGTAGTGAACATATACTAATTCCAAGTAGTGTAAGTCAACGCAATATAATATAAATCAATACCAAATAGTAGCCTACAAATAAATATAATGTAATGCAAAGCAATTAGGCCTATTCCATACAGAGCAAATTAATGCATACCGTGTGGTGGAAGTAAGTGTCGTATACTGAAAATCATTACAATGTAGAGAAAATCAGTTATACCATGTAGTGAAAAGCAATTAGTGCAAAGCAATGCCATGTAGTGCAAAGAAATCACATGTAGTGCAAAGCTATGCCATGTAGTGAAAAACAATGCCATTTAGTATAAAGCAATGCTATTTAGTGCAAAGCAATGCCTTTTAGTGCAAAGCAATGCCACGTAGTGTAAAGCAATGGCA
The DNA here is from genome assembly GCF_040183065.1 of Periplaneta americana. Taxonomy (NCBI): domain Eukaryota; kingdom Metazoa; phylum Arthropoda; class Insecta; order Blattodea; family Blattidae; genus Periplaneta; species Periplaneta americana. Next base: position 167,437,174 of record NC_091121.1, read on the forward strand.
TTAGTACAAAGCTATGCTATTTAGTGCAAATCAGTGCTGTATAGGCCTACTGAAAATCACTACAATGTAGTGAAAATCAGTTATACCATGCAGTAAAAAGCAATGTCATTTAGTACAAAGCAATTCCATGTAGTGCAAAGCAATAACATGTAGTGCGAAGCAATGTCATTTAATACAAAGCAATGCCATTTAGTGCAAAGCAATGCCACGTAGTGTAAAGCAATAGCATTAGTACAAATCTATGCCATTTAGTGCAAAGCAATGCCGTGTAGTACAAATCAGTGCCGTATATGCCTACTGAAAATCACTACAATGTAGTGAAAATCAGTTCTACCATGCAGTAAAAAGCAATGTCATTTAGTACAAAGCAATTCCATGTAGTGCAAAGCAATGCCATGGAGTACAAAGCAATGTCATGTAGCGCAAAGCAATGCCATGGAGTACAAAGCAATGTCATGTAGCGCAAAGCAATGCCATGGAGTACAAAGCAATCCATGTAGTTTAAAGAAATGTCATGCAGTGCAGACCAATGCATGTCGTATAATACAAATTAATTCCGTGTAGTGCAAATCAGTACCGTGTAAAGCGAAACAATGTCGTGTAGTGTAAATCAGTACCGTGTAAAACGAAACAATGTCGTGTAGTGTAAATCAGTACCGTGTAAAGTGAAACAATGACGTGTAGTGTAAATCAGTACCGTGGAAAACGAAACAATGTCGTGTAGTGTAAATCAGTACCGTGGAAAACAAAACAATGTCGTGTAGTGTAAATCAGAACCGTGTAAAGTGAAACAATGTCGTGTACTGTAAATCAGAACCGTGTAAAGTGAAACAATGTCGTGTAGTGTAAATCAGTACCGTGTAAAACGAAACAATGTCGTGTAGTGTAAATCAGTACCGTGTAAAGCGAAACATGACGTGTAGTGTAAATCAGTACCGTGTAAAGCGAAACAATGTGGTGTAATGTAAATCAGAACCGTGTAAAGTAAAACAATGACGTGTAGTGTAAATCAGTACCGTGGAAAACGAAACAATGTCGTGTAGTGTAAATCAGTACCGTGTAAAACGAAACAATGTCGTGTAGTGTAAATCAGTACCGTGTAAAACGAAACAATGTCGTGTAGTGTAAATCAGTACCGTGTAAAACGAAACAATGTCGTGTAGTGTAAATCAGTGCCGTGTAAAACGAAACAATATCGTGTAGTGTAAATCAGTACCGTGTAAAACGAAACAATGTCGTGTAGTGTAAATCAGAACCGTGTAAAGTGAAACAATGACGTGTAGTGTAAATCAGTACCGTGTATTTTATTTTTAGTAGGTTATTTTACGACGCTTTATCAACATCTTAGGTTATTTAGCGTCTGAATGAGATGAAGGTGATAATGCCGGTGAAATGAGTCCGGGGTCCAACACCGAAAGTTACCTAGCATTTGCACATATTGGGTTGAGGGAAAACCCCGGAAAAAAACCTCGAGGTAACTTGCCCCGACCGGGAATCGAACCCGGACCACCTGGTTTCGCGGCTAGACGTGCTAACCGTTACTCCACAGGTGTGGACAGTACCGTGTAAAACGAAACAATGTCGTATAGTGTAAATCAGTACCGTATAAAACGAAACAATGTCGTGTAGTGTAAATCAGTACCGTGTAAAACGAAACAATGTCGTGTAGTGTAAATCAGAACCGTGTAAAGTGAAACAATCACGTGTAGTGTAAATCAGTACCGTGTAAAACGAAACAATGTCGTGTAGTATAAATCAGTACAGTGGAAAACGAAACAATGTCGTGTAGTGTAAATCAGAACCGTGAAAAGTGAAACAATGTCGTGTAGTGTAAATCAGAACCGTGAAAAGTGAACCAATGACGTGTAGTGTAAATCAGTACCGTGAAAAACGAAACAATGTCGTGTAGTGTAAATCAGAACCGTGAAAAGTGAAACAATGTCGTGTAGTGTAAATCAGAACCGTGTAAAGTGAAACAATCACGTGTAGTGTAAATCAGTACCGTGTAAAACGAAACAATATCGTGTTGTGTAAATCAGAACCGTGTAAAGTTAAACAATTACGTGTAGTGTAAATCAGTACCGTGTAAAACGAAACAATGTCGTGTAGTGTAAATCAGAACCGTGAAAAGTGAAACAATGTCGTGTAGTGTAAATCAGAACCGTGTAAAGTGAAACAATCACGTGTAGTGTAAATCAGTACCGTGTAAAACGAAACAATGTCGTGTATTGTAAATCAGTACCGTGTAAAACGAAACAATGTCGTGTTGTGTAAATCAGAACCGTGTAAAGTTAAACAATTACGTGTAGTGTAAATCAGTACCGTGTAAAACGAAACAATGTCGTGTTGTGTAAATCAGAACCGTGTAAAGTTAAACAATTACGTGTAGTGTAAATCAGTACCGTGAAAAACGAAACAATGTCGTGTAGTGTAAATCAGAACCGTGAAAAGTGAAACAATGTCGTGTAGTGTAAATCAGAACCGTGTAAAGTGAAACAATCAGGTGTAGTGTAAATCAGTACCGTGTAAAACCAAACAATATCGTGTTGTGTAAATCAGAACCGTGTAAAGTTAAACAATTACGTGTAGTGTAAATCAGTACCGTGTAAAACGAAACAATGTCGTGTAGTGTAAATCAGAACCATGAAAAGTGAAACAATGTCGTGTAGTGTAAATCAGAACCGTGTAAAGTGAAACAATCACGTGTAGTGTAAATCAGTACCGTGTAAAACAATGTCGTGTATTGTAAATCAGTACCGTGTAAAACGAAACAATGTCGTGTTGTGTAAATCAGAACCGTGTAAAGTTAAACAATTACGTGTAGTGTAAATCAGTACCGTGTAAAACGAAACAATGTCGTGTAGTGTAAATCAGAACCGTGAAAAGTGAAACAATGTCGTGTAGTGTAAATCAGAACCGTGTAAAGTGAAACAATCACGTGTAGTGTAAATCAGTACCGTGTAAAACGAAACAATGTCGTGTATTGTAAATCAGTACCGTGTAAAACGAAACAATGTCGTGTTGTGTAAATCAGAACCGTGTAAAGTTAAACAATTACGTGTAGTGTAAATCAGTACCGTGTAAAACGAAACAATGTCGTGTTGTGTAAATCAGAACCGTGTAAAGTTAAACAATTACGTGTAGTGTAAATCAGTACCGTGAAAAACGAAACAATGTCGTGTAGTGTAAATCAGAACCGTGAAAAGTGAAACAATGTCGTGTAGTGTAAATCAGAACCGTGTAAAGTGAAACAATCACGTGTAGTGTAAATCAGTACCGTGTAAAACGAAACAATGTCGTGTTGTGTAAATCAGAACCGTGTAAAGTTAAACAATTACGTGTAGTGTAAATCAGTACCGTGTAAAACGAAACAATGTCGTATAGTGTAAATCAGAACCGTGAAAAGTGAAACAATGTCGTGTAGTGTAAATCAGAACCGTGTAAAGTGAAACAATCACGTGTAGTGTAAATCAGTACCGTGTAAAACGAAACAATGTCGTGTATTGTAAATCAGTACCGTGTAAAACGAAACAATGTCGTGTTGTGTAAATCAGAACTGTGTAAAGTTAAACAATTACGTGTAGTGTAAATCAGTACCGTGTAAAACGAAACAATGTCGTGTAGTGTAAATCAGTATCGTGTAATGTGAAACAATGCCGAGTAGTGCAAATCAGTTCCGGGTAGTGCAAATCAGTTCCGGGTAGTGCAAATCAGTGTCGTGTAGTGCAAATCAGTGCAGTGAATTGCAAATGAATGCCATATGGCAAAAACCAATGCTATATTATACGAAATCAACCTCATGCAGCGCAAACCAATGCTATTTTGCACAAACCAATACCTTGGTGTGCATATCAATGCCATGTGGTGCAAATCAATGGTGTTTAATATAATCAAACAATGCGCCTGAAGTCATGTCATAGAAATCAATACTGTTTAAAAGAAATGAATGTTTTAACAGGAAATAATTATACGTCTGTAACGAATGCTATGCCAAGTAGATCAATAGTTACTGTAATGTATTATATTTACAATGTGCAGCATAGAACATAAATAAATACCATTTAATGTAGTATAATGTAGTGTAAACATAACGTTGTAACATTTTAGCTTATTTAGATGCCATGCAATACAAACGCTATAACTGAAATATAATGTAATATAATATAATACGGTAAAACGTAACTGTTTATCCAAAGCCAGTTTCATAATATAGACACTAATTAAAATGATGAGATAATATGGTGCTAATGTAGTGGATATTAAACTGAGTTAGGAAACCAACAAACACTTTTCGCCTTATTTTGCCATTATATTTCATGTAATTATAAAAATTTAATTGGCTTCTCTTCAGAAACAAGTTGTCAGGTGATCCGAGCTATGGCGTACCCTTAAAATGATAATTTTAATGTTCTAAAAATATATGAAATAACAAAATCGAGAAAATAAAATCTACATTCGCTGCAAACACACTTCTCAGTATGGGTTAGAAGTGTCATATTCCCTTTTTCTGCTAACATTCGTAAGTGCGTCTGACCACCAGTAGGGCTTGAGTGAAGTGATCTCATGCATGTCCGAGAGATAGACGGTCCCCTACATAACGGATACCCCTTCTTTTATTTCAAGTTGAACGTTTTATGGAAAGCACAAAGAGGGAATCTGTTCAAAGTAAACGTAGCTTAGCTGAAGGGGAGTTTTCTCTAAAAATATAGGAACGAGGGGAAAGATGGGCTATATTAATTGAGTCTGAACCTAAAGAATGTTTTTGTATAATCTGGGTAGTGGGAAGCATTAAAGTTGTTTCTCAAACCATTTACTTTAGTTAATGAATATTACTTGCATCTTGCTTGAAAGCAATATCAGACCTCGTTAACATTATACAAAGCGTATCAAGAAATATGTGATGCTACCATGCATAACGAAGGAAGATAACGGTCTGTGATATTGCTTTTTGTGACGAGCATGACTATTTATATTATTATCATTATCATTGTCATTATTTTCAAATTCAAATTTATTTACAATTTACATTTGAATTTACATTTGGATAGATACCCGAAATGAGCATATGCTAGTGCTCGGGTACAGTCCAGTAGTCTACATAAATTTTACAAGGTTCAAATAATAATGCTGATGATATAAAATAATAGTAACAATAATAATAATAATAATAATAATAATAATAATAATAATAATAATAGAATAATCGTGACAGAAATGATACAAAGATTGTAATACAAAATAATTCATTAATAATAATAATAATAATAATAATAATAATAATAATAATAATAGTGATAAAACAAAAACATTTACAATAATAAAATAAATACTAAGACGGATAAAATAAAATATAAAACCACTAGCGAGAGTTAACACAACTTAAATAAGCATATAATAACCGGAAAAAATGCCAAACTCGAAAATCAACAGAAAAGTTCGTTGTATCGCAGACGACAGCAACCGCCGTATTGACATTGTGTTGTGCATTAATGGTAGTAGTGGGGAGCTGAATGTCTACGTAACTGCCGTTCTCTTCGAATCTTCTCGTACAATCATGGGAAGTTAATGTTGTAAAAACAAAATGTCTACGAGTCAAACTGTTCATTATTACCAGGATAAATACAAATAATACTGAAATATATTAATCTAGTTTCAGTTATAGAGTTTTTCTTTTGTGCAAGAGGTATCATATCAAAATATTTTATGAATGGCGGGGAAAATATAAATTTCAATAACTTTCTAGTGACAAGTACAATCAAGTGTATCTGTGGCGATGCTAAGGAATCATTTATTGGAGATATACACTGTTATTAATTAAGAAAATGATCTATTTATATTTATTACAATGCTTTATCTTATAGGTTACATGCATCAGATAAATGCAATAAAAATTAGTACCATATAATGCTAGTAACACTTAAAAAAAAAATTATAATAAAATTTATCAAATATCATACAAACATTTTCACTTTATTTTTAAACTTAGGAATGTGTAAATTGCTTAGGTCTGGATTATTTTTCAATACTGAATTGTATAGTCTTGGTCCATAATTCCTACTGTGTCTTAATCCAGCTGTAGTGTGGCATAATTCAGTTGCTACCAATCTTAAATATTTCATCTTACCTCCCGTGCAATGTTAGAATCTAGACACTTAAGGTCGACCTGGTTGGCGAGTTGGTATAGCGCTGGCCTTCTATGCTCAAGGTTGCGGGTTCGATCCCGGGCCAGGTCGATGGCATTTAAGTGTGCTTAAATGCGACATGCTCATATCAGTAGATTTACTGGTATGTAAAATAACTCCTGAGGGACAAAATTCCGGACATCCGGCGACGCTGATATAACCTCTGCAGTTGCGAGCGTCGTTAAATAAAACATAACATTTCATAACATAGATACTTAAGTCTAAAATTGGTGGCATATTGATTACTAATACACGCCGTTCCCTTCCGTTATATTACTTGTGTCACTGTATAACGAGATTGAATTGAATTTTCAATATCTATAACACAATATTAAATCTTCAAAATTAATTAACAACTTTCATTGGACAAATTATTTCAGCCATCTTGATCATTAATCTTTTAAAAAACTCTCCTCCGTTGGAAGGCTTAAGAGAACGAGCTATTTCGTTCGACACTATATAGCTGGCTTCCTTACATTTTATTTATGTCCTATTTCTCTTCATGACGGTGATTTATGGCTGATTTCAGTTACTGGAGTTTAATAGCTCGTTTCATTACTACACTACTACGTAATATTCAATCAGTTTCTCTATATTTTTATTATTATTATTATTATCATTATTATTATTATTAACACTGCTGCTACTGTTTAATGCTGTCATTATTGTTATTATTATTATTATTATTATTATTATTATTATTATTATTATTATTATTTTGTTATTATTATTATGTTGTTATTATTATTATTATTATTATTATTATTATTATTATTATTATTATTAAATCAATAACTAGTAGATAACTGACAATAGTCATCAAAAGATTTTAAAAAAATTAAAACGGAGATATAGCGTAATCTAGTAATTATTTTATCCTTCAAGGGAATTATGGTAACACTTGTTAATAAATAATAATAATAATAATAATAATAATAATAATAATAATAATAATAATACCTGTTATGCTTGCGTATTCAGCGTAATGCCCTGTAATGTCGCTTCTACAGGGACATGATTTTATTTTTACTTCAATTTTTATTGTACCTGAGTTTTTGAATGTACTTCACTCCCACTCCCTCTACTAGTGAACTTCCAACTGTCCTCCTCATAGAACCAAGCGTATACAGTCAAAGATGCCTTAAGTTCGCAGTAAACACAAACAGTATTGAGTTGGTAGAGTACGTTCCACAAATATGTTCGCGTTTTCCAGTGACGAAAGAGCTTTCAATATTGAATCATATTTTCGCACAGGTACTGTCCGTTTGCCTACGTCGCATCCGGATTTCCTTCGCCCACAACTGTTTAAAATAACTTAAATAAAAGTAATTAACTGTCACGTGATTTCTCCCCTTCCTACGATCCTGCGACATAACCACTTGGACGGACAGTAGATAGCATGTCTGAGTAATTTTATCTTTTCGGATCGAGCAGAAGTGAAGATTTAATTTACAGTACGCAAGATACTCTTTTATATAATAGGTGTAGAATTATTTCAACATGAGTTGCTAGTACGAAGGACGAAACTGGTAAATGGAATTAGATGCAATAGTCTATAGTGCGATAATATGCACGAAAGAACTGAAGCCTGTATCTAAATGAACGGCCACCATTTTCAAAAAGTGTTTAAATATCCGTATTATGATTATTTTTCAATTTAACTTCCTTCTCTATATTGTACGCTAATGTGCTGTAGACAGTATAATATACACTGCATAATGAATACGTTCACATGGATAACTCAGTTCTGAGTAAAAACACTCATTGTTAATACTGTACTGTATTTTGATTAAACAAACACCTAATGAAAATTATAAAATTCAAAATTACAATATCTCCTAGTTTACGTAAACGGATGAACTACTTTTCTTCCCTCCTATACTTAGTAAAGTGATTTGTTTGTATTTTACGCCAGAATCATCGAACTTCAATCGTGGAAGGGGGTAGCGAACGGTGTTTCCGGCTCTGAACCTTTAATCCAAAGGTATAGCCAGGTTAATATTAAAAATGTTAGTAAAAATAAAATGATGTCCCTGTATATACTACTACTAATTGAACCGTTGAGCAAAGTAACATATTACATTTTCTCCGACAGAACAGCGAATAAATTCCTCTTCCCATTCTGTACGAAACCTTCTGTTCCTGCTCGTAGAGACAGAGGGTTTGTAGACCGACATGGTACCGACACTGCTTACCTTCAATAGACTACGTGAGCGAGACAGAGAGCAATGTACAGGAACCTCTCCTTACCAGTATGAATGTCTGTGATTACACGATGTAATCACGATACCCAGTTTGGTCACCGCTGCTCTATATAAAATGAAGTGTCAATTATATATTTTTCTTAGTTTTGACAAAATTTTATACCTGTTTTATCTCTGTAGATTGAAAACTCAAAAAAGTTTCATATCCATTGTTCAAGAATTAAAACAGAAAATCAATATCCCGAATTTAAAAGAAAACTTACAAATTAAACCAAACCCTTTAACTCTATTAAATACAGAATATAATCTAAATTTAACAGAAGAAATACTGAAATCAGAAGTAAACACTGAAACAATTGTCTTTAGAGACAATTAATATTAGGTACCCTTCACAAAACTGGCTTCATTTATACACCGACGGATCCTTGATCTCCAGAGAACAAGGTGCCGGTGCAGGTGTTACGCGCTGTCTCTTCTCACTTTATAGATCACTTGGATATGGAACGACAAGTTTTGATGGTGAAATCATTGCAATAAGTGAATGTCTCAGGAAACTTCTATGCCACATCAATAAATTTAGGAATGCAGTTATATTGTCAGACTCCAAAGCAGCTATTCTATCAATAGTCTCTAAACACACACCTTCATCTCAAACAGCAGAAATAACTAAAATGCTCTCTCAATTAATATCACTCAATAAAAGAATTGTATTCCAATGGATACCATCCCATTGTGGAATCCTGGGAAACGAGAATGCGGATGCTTTAGCAAAGAAGGGCAGCACTGCTACTTACAGACCTGTTACTAAATCTACGTATTACTCTGTGAAGAGATTTATTAAATCTACATACTTAGACTTCAACAAACAAAATTTGATAACACAATCCCAAGGGAAAAAATGGAACTCTCTGCATCAAAATCCACAGTTAATTCCCGATTTACCACGAAAATCGTCTGTAGCTGCATTTAGATTGGCAACAGGCCATGATTGTTTGGCTAAACACCTGCATAGAATTGGAATATATCAGTCCCCTAACTGCCCATTGCGCAACTCAAACCAAGAAATGGATTCGGAACACCTCAAAATCTGTGCTTCATTGGTTGGTCATGATAATATCTTTGAAAAATATTGGAGTGCAAGAGGTCAAATGACTTTATTGTCAAACGCCTGGCATTAGAAAACAACAACAACAACAACAACAACATACCTGTTTTATATTTCAGACAACTCATAATGATAACTGTGATTACAGAGAATTGCGTATCCATTGCCCTAATTTTAGTTCCATTTATAATAAGTCTGCTAAGGGCAAAAAGACATTTCTATTGCTAATGTGTTGAACGAAAATGTGCTTGCTGTAGATTCATTTGCCAATGTTGACCTTTTCTACATTACAAACTTCGTAGGATTTGACTGTACACTCCTACACAAATTTCCATCAGAAATTTGAACGGCAATTTTTTATTGTAGCTGAAAGCCAGTATTGATAATTTATTTCAATAACTGCAAGTGTAACATTGAGTGCTTTTCATAAAAAATTCAGAGTACAAAATGTAGGAGCATTGTACGAGTATGTACCACGAATCGTCCATTATATTCTCATTTGCACATTTCCTGGTAACATTAAGGTTTCATGTACGCTTAAACGTAAATCTACATATGGACCCTCATGACCTTATTTTCATACTAAATTTTACTACTAGCGAACACTGCATATCGTGTGTCAGATAATAAATATTACAAAGACACTTACAACTATGAGTAAGTAGACTATTTCGTCTTTTCACTTCCCTTTCATCCATTTTTATTTTTAGTAGGTTATTTTACGACGCTTTATCAACATCTCAGGTTATTTAGCGTTTGAAAGAGATGAAGGTCATAATACCGTTGAAATGAGTCCGGGGTCCAACATCGAAAGTTACCCAACATTAGCTCATATTGGGTTGAGGGAAAACCCCGGAAAAAACCTCAACCAGGTAACTTGCCGCCACCAGGAATCGAACCCGGGCCAACTGGTTTCGCGACTAGACGCGCTAACCGTTACTCCTTTCGTCCATATTATGTTCTTTGTACATAACAAACATCAGTGAAATTTACTAAAGAGATATTTTGAAATTATAATGACGAATATTATTGTCCAAGTAAATATATTTAGGGTATATAAATAATTTAGAACGTAATAAAGAAAGAAAGAAATAAATAAATAAATAAATAAATATGTAAATAAGTAATTAAATAAGTAAATAAATAAGTAAATAAGTAAGTAAATAAATAAATAAGTAAATAAATAAGTAAATAAACTTACTTATTTACTTACTGGCTTTTAAGGAACCCGGAGGTTCATTGCCGCCCTCACATACTATAAGCCCGCCATTGGTCCCTATCTTGAGCAAAATTAAACCAGTCTCTATCATCATATCCCACCTCCCTCAAATCCATTTTAATATTATCTTCCCATCTACGTCTCGGCCTCCCTAAAGGTATTTTTCTCTCCAGCCTCCCAACTAACACTCTATATGCATTTCTGGATTCGCCCATACGTGCTACATGCCCTGCCCATCTCAAACGTCTGG